>NC_029793.2:104226625-104226889 GCF_000816755.2 Arachis ipaensis
CTGTCACCGCACGGCTATTCATCTGTCGGTTCTCACTCATGCTGGAATAGGATCCGTTGGTCCTTTTGCGTCTGTCACTACGCCCAACCTTTGTGAGTTTGACAGTCATTCCAGTCATTCAATCCCTGAATCCTACTCGGAATACCACAGACAAGGTTTAGACTTTCCGGATTCTCAAGAATGCTGCCAATCTTATATCACTTATACCACGAAGATTCTGATTAAGGAATCCAAGAGATATTCATTCAATCGAAGGTAGAACAG
>NC_029793.2:104226943-104243050 GCF_000816755.2 Arachis ipaensis
GTCACGGATCATCACATCCATCATATTGAAGTGCGAATGAACATCTTAGATAGAAACAAGCGTGTTTGAATAGAAAACAGAAATAATTGCATTAATTCATCGAGACACAGCAGAGCTCCTCACCCCCAACAATGGAGTTTAGAGACTCATGCCGTCAAAGAGTACAAAGTTCAGATCTAAAATGTCGTGAGTTTTTTAAAATAAATCTCTAAAAGTTGTTTAAATACTAAACTAGTAACCTAGGTTTACAGAAAATGAGTAAACTAAGATAGATAGTGCAGAAATCCACTTCTGGGGCCCACTTGGTGTGTGCTGGGGATGAGACTTGAGCTTTACACGTGCCTAGGCTATTTCTAGAGTTAAACGCCAGGTTGTAACCTGTTTCTGGCGTTTAACTTCAACTTGAAACCTGTTTCTGGCGTTTAACGCCAGAATGCAACATGGAACTGGCGTTCAACGCTAGTTTACATCATCTATTCTTAAGCAAAGTATGGACTATTATATATTGCTGGAAAGCCATGGATGTCTACTTTTTAACGCAATTAAAAGTGCGCCAATTGGAATTCTGTAGCTCCAAAAAATCCATCCCGAGTGCAGGGAGGTCAGAATCCAACAACATCAGCAGTCCTTTTTCAGCCTGAATCAGACTTTTGCTCAGCTCCCTCAATTTCAGCCAGAAAATACCTGAAATTATAGAAAAATACACAAACTCATAGTAAAGTCCAGAAATATTAATTTTGCCTAGAAAATAATAAAAATAGACTAAAAACTAACTAAAATATACTAAAAATTCCATGAAATTAACCCCAAAAAGCGTATAAAATATCCGCTCATCATAGCACTACCCTTATCCAGACTACTGCAGAAAGATATTGAGTTCGAGTTCAGTGAGGATTGCAAACAAGCGTTTGATAAGCTGAAGACCGCCCTGACTCAAGCTTTAATTGTGAGAGGACCAGACTGGAGCCAGCCATTTGAAATCATGTGCGATGCTTCCAATCATGCAGTAGGAGCAGTACTGGCTCAGCGCGAAGGTAAGGACTCTTTCGTCATTGCTTATGCGTCTAAAACTTTAGACACTGCTCAGTCTAATTACACTACTACTGAAAAAGAGCTCTTAGCTATTGTGTTCGCTCTGGATAAATTCTGAGCATATTTACTTGGTACTAAAGTAGTAGTGTACTCATACCACGCAACTCTAAAGTATTTATTAGCTAAAAAGGAGTCCAAACCGAGGCTTATACATTGGATACTGCTACTACAAGAATTTGATTTATAAATTAAGGATAGGAGTGGTAACCAGAATCTAGTGGCAGACCACTTGAGTCGCCTTGAGCACATTAAGGATACCTCCCCTCCTATAAATGATAATTTCCCATTTGACAACTTACAAGCAGTATCTAAAGTAGTCCCTTTGTATGCGCCTGTAGCTAATTATCTAGTCAGCCACACTTTTCCTCCAAACTTTACTAAGCATCAAAGAGACAAGCTGAAAAGCGAGTCCAAATATTATATATGGGATGACCCATATTTATGGAGATGTGGCGCTGACCAGGTAATTAGACGGTGTGTGCCTCAATCAGAATTTCAGTCCATTTTAGAAGCCTGCCACTCATATAAGAGTGGAGGACATATTGGCCCTTAAAGAACAGCTAGAAAAATTTTAGACTGTGGATTCTGGTGGCCTACTCTTTTTAAAGACGCTGCTGAATTTTGTAAATCTTGTTCCCCATGCCAAAGGTTTGGTAATATATCCAAGAGAGATGAGATGCCTCAACAGATTATGCTTTTCTGTGAAATTTTTTATGTTTGGGGCATTGACTTCATGAGTCCATTTCCAAATTCTAATGGTTATTTTTATATATTGTTAGCTGTAGATTACGTTTCTAAATGGGGGGAAGCAATTTCTACCCGCACTGATGACGCTAACACTGTTGTTTCCTTTATTAGAAACCATATTATTTGTCACTTTGGATCACCACGAGCAATCGTGAGCGATCAAGGCACCCATTTTTGTAACAGGAGATTAACAGGATTACTACAGAAGCATGGGATAATTCATAAAGTGGCAACAACCTACCATCCCCAAACTAATGGGCAAGCCGATGTGTCTAACAGAGAGATAAATCGTATATTGCAGAAGATAGTCAAACCTTATAGAAGAGACTAGAGCACCAGACTACAAGACGCACTCTGGACATACAGAACGGCATACAAGACACCCATTGGGATGAGCCCCTTCCGCTTGGTTTATGGAAAAGCCCGTCACCTCCCAGTTGAGGTAGAACACAAAGCCTTTTGGGCAGTGAAGGAGTGCAACATGGGATTTGAGAAAGCCGGAGCTGAAAGGAAGTTACAACGGCAAGAATTAGAAAGCCTTCGCCTAGAAGCTTATGAGAACTCAAGGCTGTACAAGGAAAAGATGAAGGTTGTGCATGATAAGCACATCAAGTGGAGAGATTTCCAACTTGGGGACTTAGTCCTCCTTTACAACTCTAAACTGAGGCTTATGCCAGGCAAGTTGAGATCAAGATGGGAAGGTCCATATAGAGTAGAGAAGGCCGAGCCATACGGAGTTTTCCACCTGAGTCATCCTTCAAGCTTTGAATTCATCAAAGTTAATGGACATCGCTTAAAGCTATATCATGGTGAGAAGATGAAGAAAAACAAGGAGCTAGAGATCTTCCTCTTGGAGGATCCACTAACAGCAGAAGACTGAGCTAGTGGAGCGTCCAACTTAAGGATGTTAAAGCAAAGTGCTGGGTGGGAGACAACCCACCATGGTATGATCGTTCCTTTATCTCTTCTTAGTTTTCTCTTTCAATAACTCTTCTCATTATTAGCACATATAGTTTGCATCTTCATTTGCATAATTGCATAAAAAAAAACCACACGACGCGACAGCGTCACTGACGCGCCCACGTCACAGGTGCATAAGGAAGAAAAAGAAATCGAACAGAAAGTCACGCGAGAGCATGGCTGGAGGCGTGCCTTTGGCACAAATTGACCCACGCGACCGCGTCGCTGACACGTCCGCGTCATGTGAAAAAATGCCTCCCATGCGTCCGCGTCAAGCATGTGAACGCGTGCCCTGAAAAATCGACGTAAGAAAGGGTGCATGGCAGCAAGTTGTGATGGAGTGGGGCTGTAATGGTGCTAGACGCACAAGCCCTACCACGCGGACGTGTGCCCCACGCGCCCACGTCGTTTTCCAATCTTGGCCATTCATGTGATCGCGTCCACCACGCGAACGCGTCACCCCGGAATTTGGCAACAATGAGTTTCGAACAGAGAGTTGCGCAAGCGCGAGGCTGCCCCCGCGCCACTAGCGCAGATCATGTCATGCGTCCGCGTGACCGACGCGTCCGCGTCTGTTCATCTAAGTGCCATTCGCGCGAATGCATACCCCACCCGTCCGCGTCGCTTGCGTACCCCACGCGTCCGCGTCACTTGCGCCGCACAACATATCCATATCTGCCAAAATATCTTATCTTTCTCTTTCCCAAATCATACTTTTTCTTTTGCCTTCTTATTTCTTTCTTCCCCTTTCTTTCTTCTTCCTTCTTTCTCAGTTTCTACTTTCTCTCTCTCACCACCATTATCAAGGTTTTTCTTTTCTTCTTCCCTCTTTACTTTTCTATTCTTCTTCTTGTTTATGTTTTCTTCTTCTTTTCTTTTTCTTTTTACTTTCATTATCCATGTTTTCTTTTTCTTTCTTTGTCTTTTAATTGGTGTTGGAAATTTATTTGGGTCATTGTTTCTTATGATTTGCTTGTGGATTGTTAAGGAATTGTTTGACAATTATATATTATTTTTTTAAGGGTGCTTGCATGTTCAATCCAATACTTTCAATACCTTAGTTAACATGCATGCTATGTGTTTGTGAAAACGCCTGTATGGCATTGTGCACTATTTTTAGCTTTCTTTTAATCTACTACTCTAAATGCTTGCTTTTCACAAAACCCTTTTTATATTTTATTAATTTAATATAATTGTTATTACAAACATATTGCTAGTTTAACAGACTTGGTAATCTAACTTGGACATTGAATGCTTGATCTATGCTACTGATGCCTTTGCCGGCATGCCAATAAACACCTTGCATTTAATTATCATCATATGCACTTGCTATATTTCCATTGATGCTTTCAGGATGGCCACCAAGAAAGGAAAAGAGAAAGCTACTCCCAAACCACCAGCAAGAAGAGGAACAAAAGGAGCATTAGTAGCAGAGCCATCTTCAACTGCAGTTAAGCCCTCAACAAAACGAATTAAGAGGATTATAAAGGTCGATAAAAAAGAGAAAGCCTTCCCAGCAAAGGACACTGCGCGATTTCCCAACCGCTACTGTGAGCAGATGTTTCCCATCCTGGCAGCAAGGAATTACAACAACGAATACCTGCTTATCCTCCCGACCCGTATTGCTGAATTTGTTGAGCTGCGAATCGAACAAAGACACTGGGGGTTCCTACAAAGATAGCCACGACAGGTTAATCTCTCATGGGTAGTCGAGTTCTACTCTAATTTCCACTTGCCAACCCTGCAGTTTGTCCATGTCCGTCAGAAGCAAATCTCCATAACTGAAGAGGCCATTCAGCGAGCTTTAGATCTTCCCCCTGCTCCAGAAGGACTGGATGCATTTCAAGAGGTCGCACTCAAGCCCCAGACATACCAATTTGACTGGGACGCTGTTCTCAGAGTTATCGCACTACCTGGCAGCAGATGGATTTATGGATACCATCGTTCCCGACTTAAGGGAATATCGGCTTCTGCACTTACCTTGGAGGCTCGCGTATGGGCACAGATTATGTCCCATTGTGTATTTCTGAGCACTCATGAGTCCTCCTTCACTGCAGATATGGCCATTCTACTATGGTGCATCCTTACAGACCAGCCTCTAAACCTACCAAGACACATCCGAAATGCCATGGGACACGTACAAATTGTGGGCAACTTACCATTTCCCGCCTTGGTCTCAAATCTTGTCTCAGCAGCCGGAGTCTCCTACAGAGCTGAGGACACCAAAGCCATGCTTCCACAGGATGATCAGTACGTCCCTAACGGGAAATATCTCAGGCCACCAACAGCCGCTACCAGCCAGTCCGCTGAACAAGCTGCAGACATTCCCCCTTCCACACCACAAGTACCTTCAACAAGTCAGTTGCTCAATCAAATACTGGAGAGGTTGGACCGGCAAGACCAGAAAGTGAAGCTATGAGAGCACCGCAACCAGCGCCGATTCAAATACCTCAAGGAGCTACTCACAGGCAACCACAGACCTGACAAAGACCCAGATACTCCGGACTCCATTTCCTTTTCCAGCACAGGGAGCCATGACGGTCCCGACTGTGGAGATACTGTTACCAGCCCACCTTTGTTCCTGACAGATGGCACCGAAGATGGTGTAAAGCCTTAAGTGTGGGGAGGTCGGTCAGTACCTGAATTCTGGAGGTAATTTCTCTTCCTTAACACCAATAAAATAGGATATTTAGTTAGTTTTTCTTTTGTAGAATAGGATAAATTGCATAGTAATAGGTTAGTTGCATGCATGTTCTACTTGATTGAAAAGATAATAAGTTTCTTCTAAGACCCTATTTTTTTAGAACAAAATTTCACTAATTTTAATAAAAACTTTTATGTTAAATTTGCTTGAAGTTGTATTTGGAACGTAGTTTAAAAAGCTAAGAACACACAACTCTTAAGATTTGAGCTTAGTTACATGCTTACATTATTTAACCATAAATATTTTATTCTTGTGTGTTTACTTCTCTATGATTGTAATCTATATTTTGTTTCATCCTATATGTCCAATGTTTAATATATTTATATGCTTGCATATGATTGAGGCCATTATTTGTTTAGCTCACTTATCCTAATTAAGCTTACCCCTTAAGTTACCTTTGTTAGCCACTTTGAGCCTTTAAATCCCATTTGTTCTCTATTTTATCACATCACTAGCCTTAAGCGGAAAAACAATTATATATCCCAATTAAATCTTTGGTTAGCTTAAGATAGAATTGTGAGTTAATTGAGTATGGGAAGATTGTGGGAACAAAAGATGATAAGGAAATGTGTCATGATAATATAATGGGAATTTGGGTATCTACTCATGTGAAACTAAAAAAAAAAAAGAAAAAAATATTCAATAAATAAATAAGGGGACAAAATTACCCCAATGCTAAGTTAAAATTCAAAGATCAATGCAGATATGATAAAATTAAAATAAAGTTGATACATGAGTATGGAATGTAAAAGGGAAATTTTGGGTAGCTAGGTGTGAAATTTAAAGTTATATAGAATATATATATGTGTTAGGTGAAAGCATGGGTTAATTAAAGATTCAATCTATAAGCTTACTTAGCCATATATGTACCCTTACCCTTACCTTAGCCCCATTACAACCTTGAAAAGACCTCATGATGTTTGCATTGGTACATTAAATGTTGTTGATTGGTTAGGTGTAGAACAAATTTTAGAAAGCATGATTAGAGAGAAGTAGAGTGAGTACCATATACACTTGAAAGACTAGAGTGTACATACATCATCAGTGAGGGTTCAATGCTTAAATTCTATGTTCCCTGGTTTCATGAGCTACCTTCTTGCATTTTTATCTGTTCTTACTGTATAAGAATTGAATTAGTAGAATTTGATTTGTGATTGTCTTGAAGAGCTTATTTACTTTTAACCAAGTGGACAAGAATCATATAGTTGCATTCACATGTATAGGTTTTATTGCATTGCATGAGTTTTACATGTTCCTACTCATTTATCTTATCTCCTTCGACTAAGCATGAGGACATGCTAATGTTTAAGTGTGGGGAGGTTGATAAACCATTATTTTATGGTTTATATTGTGTTTAATTGTGTGGTTTTATCAATTCTTTACCCACTTATTCATATGATTAGCATGTATTTACAACTCCTTCCAAAAATTACTCCATGGTTGAAAACTTGCTTCCTAGAGACTTTTAATTATGTATTTTAATTATCCTTTTTTCCATTCGATGCCGTGATCCCTGTGTTAAATGTTTCAGGCTTTATAGGGCATGAATGACTTGGAAATTGGAGAGGAGGCTTGCAAAAATGGAAGGAACACAAGAAATTAAGGGGATGACCAGCGAGAAGCGATGCGGACGCATGGCTCACGCGACCGCGCGAAATGGAGAAATCGTAGTGACGCGAATGCGTGGACGACGCGCACGCGTGGCACGGAAAACGCTGAGTGACGCGAACGCGTGAACGACGCGGTCGCGTGATGTGCGCGATCTGCAGAATTTACAGCAAACATTGGCATGGATTCTGGGCTGCGTTTTAACCTAACTTTCGGCCCAGAAATGCAGATTAGAGCCAGGGAACATGCAGAGACGACAGAACTTTCATTCCGCATAATTTTTAGTTTTTAGATTTGACTTTACTCCTCCTCTAGGTTTTCTCTCTACACATTCATAGTTCCTAGGATTTTGTTTTTATTGCTTTTTGGATTGGGATATTGAGAAGAGTTATTACCTCTGCCAAGACTTCATCATTCTAGTTTGTTTTCCTTACTTGTCACTTACTCTTTCATATCCTTAATTTGTTCAGAATTACTATTGGATTATTTTTAGAATTTATTGATACAAAAACTATTTTTATTTTTAATTGGTCTTTTTGATTATTGTTTATCATGTCTTCCTTTATTTCCCTTTCTTATTTTGTGAAGTTTACATTCATAATGTGCGAGTAATTCTCTAACTTGACTGGGAGTTGATTGAAAGGAGAACCTTGAGTTGGAATGCTCAAGAGTAAAATTGTAATTGGGTTTATTGTTGGATGGCTCTCTAGTCACTGACACTAATCCTTCCCAAGGGAGAGGATTAGAACTTGTGAATAGAAGTAGACTTCCAACTTGCTTGACTTTCCTCTACCTAGTAAAGGATAACTAAGCAGAAGAACCTTCAATTATCAATTAATCTTGGGAGAACTCCAACAAGGATAGAACTTCTGATTAATCTACTCCCGGTCAAGATTTTTATTTAAATTACATAAATTCTCTAATTTAATTTCCTGTTTATCAAACTCAAAACCATTTTGGAAAACATCTGATTAATAAAATAGCACATCTTTCTGCAACTCGTTGGGAGACGACCTGGGATTCATACTCCTAGTATTTTAATTCTAATTTTGTGACAACCCTTATAAATTGATAAGTAGATTTTTGTTGGTTAAGAACTGTACTTGCAACGTATCTCTTCTATTAATTTCTTAATCCGTCAATTTCCGCCATGTCACTAGGCACATAAAGCCTTCGAGCAAGTTAAAATAGTTGAGCAGGCTCCAGGAGTGTTGATTATCAAAATGAATTCCAGGATCCCAAACCTTGCTTTTGTACCCGTCTTCACTCTGATCTACATTATTCCAACCGGGTGGTACACAATCTGAGTTCTCACTAAGATACCCAAACATCTTCCGAGACCCATTCAGTCGAGCTCTATACCAATCCTTGTATTTCAATTTGAAGCGTGGAACCGTATTGAACCTTGCATGCCAACTTCTATTACTAACCATCTCCCCCTTACTATTAAAGCCATAAAGAGCTCTAAGCTGGCCATCTGTTTCAACCAAACCATATCCAAGTAGGAAAGTAAAGATAAAGGCTAAGGATTTTACCCACTTGAAGTTTGTGTTGGATGGTAATGACCTTGGAAGAGGTGTTTCCAGTGGTCCATCAAGCTCCACTCCTTTGTACTCTTCTGTGAATTCTTCCACCTCCTTGCAAACCTCTTCAATTGTAACTGCGTCTTGATCAAAGTCTTCGACTTCTTCCCCGTCACTTAAGTCATAAGTTGGAGGTTGAGAAAATTCTACCTCCACATCATCTTCGTATTCACTTGGGGAAGGTTCTTCAAGTTCAAGAAGTTCAATTTCGGATGCAAGTTCATCACTAGTAGAGCTTGATTCATGATTATTATTACCAAGGAAACTTGCTTCGTGATCTATTCCGTCCAATTCTTCATAAGATACATGCCTTGGGGGTTGTGTCCTATCCTCCTTAGCATCAATTATAAATTTCTTGGCAGAATTCTCTATAACTATTGATTCCCATGGAGATTCAGCGTCTCCTAAGTCCTCAACCAATTCTTCTTCTTCGATAATTCCGGCTTTCTCTACTTGTTCTAATACAACGTCATGCTCCTTGCTGTCCACCAGAGTTTCTAGTGTCTCCTTCATGCTACGTTCTTCATTAGATTCTCCACATGAGGCCATGGGAGTTCCTTGAGTGTCCGAACGTCGGGAAGCTAATTGATTTATCGCTTGCTCCAGTTGATGAAGGGTTGCATGAAATTGATCCACTATTTTCTTGAGACGATCCTATGATTCTTGTTCTGCTCGGATTGCATGATTAGGATCATATGTCTCTTGGGTCGATAGATATAGACGTGGTGTATATGGAAGTGATGGTTCTTGGGTGTAATTGGATTGGGGTTAGGGTGGTTCTATATATGGTTCATATGGCTCATAGGGTGGTTGATTGGGTGGATAATGGTTAAGATCATGTGAGGGTGTTTGGTAGTAGAGGGCTTGTGAGTGTGGTGGTTCAGAGCTATGTTGAGGAGTGGGTTCATAAGCATAGGGTGGGGCTTGTTGGTAACTACAAGGGGGTCCACCATATCTATCATCATGGCACGCACCTCGAAATGGCTCTTGACCATAGTAATTTGGTGGAGGTTGGTTGTCACGAAAAGGTCCACTATAACTATTGTCTTGGTATGCATCATAGAATGGTTATTGGTTATAGCGCATTGGAGGGGGTTGTCGCCAAGAGGGTTGATCAAATCCTTGTAGCTTCGCCCATCCTTGATTATTCCAACCTTGATGCATGTTCTTATTATAGCGCCCATTCCTTACAACAACATTGGAACCAAACTCAAAGTGACGGGGGTGAGAATTCATAGTGGCTAATAAAAATTAAAAACAAAAACAAATAAATAAGCAAAAAGCAAATATTTACAAAAACCAATAATAAGGCACACGTTTGCAATTCCCCAGCAACGGCGCCATTTTTTTTTGACGAACTGATTTTTGATGGTAAAGAATTTCACAAATAAATTCTCGTTGTAAGTATAGTTTCTAAACCAACAGAGAATCCTTTCGTACAAAAGTTTTGGTTGTCACTAAAGCAAACCCAATAAAATTGATAACCGAAGTATTTAAACCTTGGGTCATCTCTAAAGGAATTGCAGGGAGGTGTATTTATTATTGGTTATGGAAGATTATCTTTTTGGGGTTTTTGAATAATGAACAGGAAAAGTAAATTGCAAGGATTAAAGTAATAACTAAGCGTTTGGAGATGCTTTGCTACTTCTGAACCTCTGCTTTCCTATTGTCTTCTTCCAATCATGCGTGCTCCTTTCCATGGCAAGCTGTATGATCCTCTCGGATGAAAAATACTAGGTACGATCTCTGCACGGCTAATCAACTGTCGGATTTCTCGTCTCGGATGAAAAATATCAGCTACAGCTACCGCACGGCTAATCATCTGTCGGTTCTCACTAGCATCGGAATAGGACGCTTATCCTTTTGCACACTGTCACTGCGCCCAACATTCGCAAGTTTGAAGCTCGTCACAGTCATCCCTTTCCAGATCCTACTCGGAATACCACAGACAAGGTTTAGACTTTTTGGATCTCAGGAATTGCTGCCAATTGATTCTAGCCTATACCACGAAGATCCTAATCCCACAGGCTCGGTCCGTGTATTAGAGACCCAAGAGAATATACTCCAGCTGTCATCTAATGACTACGTTGAACATCATGTAGACTGCTTTGTGGTTGTCAGGCACGCGGATCTTGGCTAAGCGAGTAACAAAGATAGTGGGTGATTATCACGGGTCACCCGTTCATTCTGACTTAACTGAATTAAGTATGAGAGTATATCTTAGAGAAGAAGTAAGCGTGAATTGAAAGAGAAACAATAGTACTTGCATTAATTCATGAAGAACAGCAGAGCTCCGCACCTTAATCTATGAGGTGTAGAAACTCCACCGTAGAAAATACATAAGAGAAAAGAGTCTAGGCATGGCTGTGTGGCCAACCTCCAAGTCCAAGGATGATAATATCATAATCCTCTAATACAATAGTAAAAAGTACTATTTATACTAAACTAGTTACTAGGGATTACAGAAAATGAATAACTAAGTGCAGATAGTGCAGAAATCCACTTTTGGGGCCCACTTGGTGTGTGCTTGAGCTGAGCATTGAAGCTTTCACGTGCATAGGCCATTCTTAGAGTTAAACGCCAGCTTGGGTGCCAGTTTGGGCGTTTAACTCCAGTTCTGGTGCCAGTTCTGGCGTTTTACTCTAGAAAAGGGTCTTTGGTGGGCCATCAAATCTCGGGCAAAGTGTGGACTATTATACATTTCTGGAAATCTCAAGATGTCTACTTTCCAACGCAATTCAGAGTGCACCAATTGGATTTCTGTAGCTCCAGAAAATTCATTTCGAGTGCAGGAGGGTCAGAATCCAACAGCATCTACAGTCCTTTTTCAGCCTCTGAATAATATTTTTGCTCAGGTCCCTCAATTTCAGCCAGAAAATACCTGAAATTACAGAAAAACACACAAACTCATAGTAAAGTCCAGAAATGTGATTTTTGCATAAAAACTAATAAAAATATAATAAAAAGTAACTAAAACATACTAAAAACTATGTAAAAATAATGCCAAAAAGGGTATAAATTATCCGCTCATCACAACACCAAACTTAAATTGTTGCTTGTCCCCAAGCAACTAAAAACAAAATAGGATAAAAAGAAGAGAAAATACAATAAATTCCAAAATTATCAATGAAGATTAGTTTTAATTAGATGAGCGGGGCTAGTAGCTTTTTGCTTCTAAATAGTTTTGGCATCTCACTTTATCCTTTGAAGTTCAGAATGATTGGCATCCATAGGAACTCAGAATTCAGATGGTGTTATTGATTCTCCTAGTTCAGTATGTTGATTCTTGAACACAGCTACTTTATGAGTCTTGGCCGTGACCCTAAGCATTTTGTTTTCCAGTATTACCACAGGATACTTAAATGCCACAGACACATAACTGGGTGAACCTTTTCAGATTGTGACTCAGCTTTGCTAGAGTCCCCAGTTAGAGGTGCCCAGAGCTCTTAAGCACACTCTTTTTGCTTTGGACCACGACTTTAACTGCTCAGTCTCATGCTTTTCACTTGACACCTTCACGCCACAAGCACATGGTTAGGGACAGCTTGATTTAGCCGCTTAGGCCAGGATTTTATTCCTTTGGGCCCTCCTATCCATTAATGCTCAAAGCCTTGGATCCTTTTTACCCTTGCCTTTTGGTTTAAAGGGCTATTGGCTTTTTCTGCTTGCTTTTTCTTTTTCTTTCTTTTTCTTTATTTTTTTCGCCATTTTTTTCTTCTCTTTTTTTTTCACAAGCTTTGTGTTTCATTGCTTTTTCTTGCTTCAAGAATCAATTTTATGATTTTTCAGATTATCAATAACATTTCTCCTTTTTCATTATTCTTTCAAGAGCCAATAATTTTAACATTCATAAACTTCAATATAAAAAATATGCACTGTTCAAGCATTCATTCAAAAAACAAAAAGTATTGCCACCATATCAAAATAATTAAGCTAATTTCAAGATAGAATTCGAATTTCATGTACTTCTTCTTATTTTGCAAATAAAAACATTTTTCATTTAAGAAATGTGAAGGATTTATAAGACATTAATTGCTTTAAGACATAGACACTAGACACTAATGATCATGTAATAAAAAACAAACATAGACAAAACACAAAGCATAGAATTCGAAAAATAGAAAAATAAGAACAAGAAAATTAAAGAACGGGTCCACCTTAGTGAGGGCGGCTAGTTCTTCCTCTTGAAGATCCTATGGAGTGCTTGAGCTCCTCAATATTTCTTCCTTGCCTTTTGAAGAGAGAACTTTTGTATGGCCTAGAAATTCACAGAATAAATCCTCGTTGTAGGTACAGCTTCTAAACCAACAAAAGTCCTTTCTCACAAACATTTTGGTTGTCACAAGTAACAAATCCCTAAATAAATTGATAACCGAAGTATTTAAACCTCGGGTCATCTTCTCAAGGAATTGCAGGGATGTATGTTCTTATTATTGGTTATGAGTTTTGTAAATTGGGGTTTTTTAAAGTAAGGAACAAGTAATTTAAATGACAGGTAAAATAAATAATTAACTGTAAAATAAACTCTTGGCAAGGTATGAGAAATTGGAAGTCCTATCCTAGTTATCTTTATCAATGGTGATGAGAATTGAATTTTAATCCCACTAAGTTAGCCTTTACTAAAGTAAAGGAAGGTCAAGTGACTAATTAGTTTGATTCTCAGGTCCTAGTCAATTCCTAAGAAAGAACTAGAGTTATTGGAGTTTAATTCAATTAGCAAAAACAACAATTATCAATCACGTTGAGTTTGACAACTCATGAGTGATGACATGTCACCATGTCATGTTTTCCTATACTTTTTCACTAGTTTTTTTACTTGGTTTTCATGCATTCTTATGCAATAAGTAAGCCATTTGGGTGGAATTTCATGTTTCCTTTGATTCGATCAACCATGGATAAATTAATGCATTTTCATGAGATTTTGTTCTATAATTGTTATATATTATGAAAGAATAACAATCTCATGATTTTGAGCATAGCTTTGATGTGCTTGGTTGATTGATGATAGGTGAAAAGAGCTTTGAAGAAGGTTGAAGAAAGAAGAAATGGCAAGGAGCAAGAGAGAACAAAAAGCTTGAGCAAAAGCTTGCCTCAAACTTTAGCTCAAACTTTTGGAAGAGTTGAATTCACCCTGGATGGAGCAAAAGCTTGTGCCAACGCTTGAACTCAAGCTTTTAGGCAAACGTTGGCACCACAACAAACACACCCTGGAGAAGAGCAAAAGCTTGCGCCAACGTTTGACCTCAAGCTTTTAGGCAAACGTTGGCGCCACAACAGCCTGAAAGGGTATACTTCCAACAAGAATAACTAGAGCTACAGAGCTCCAAATGAGGTGATTAAAAAAGCAATGGAAAGTAGGAATCGAGAGCTTCCAAGCATATATGGCACTGCATGGTGGACACAAAAATTGAGAGAGAAAACTGCCCCGCAATGTGCATAAACGAACATGGTGACAACCTGCAGTGAGGCCAACTGACCTCTGCACCTTCGACGGAGTATAACTCGAGCTGTAGAGCTCCAAATGATGCGCTTCCAACGGCATTGGAAAGTAGACATTTAGGGCTTTCCAAAAATATATAATAGTATGGGGTGGACAATGCGTTTGAGCCTCCAGAACTGGCGTTTTTGACCACATTTGAGGCAAACCTTACCTCAAACGTTGCACATCAAAGCCAGCGACCCTGTCCTCTTCAAAGGAGCATACGTTGAGTTGTAGATGTCCAATTGAAGTGATTCTAATTGGGTTTGAAAGCTGACATTCAGAGCTTTCCAACCATATAATAGTCTATAGTGGGCATAAAATTGGCAACGTTGACAAGAGGACAAAGTAGCACCCCAAGGCTTGATATGCAACAAGAGGGATCCACGTTTGGCTCAAAGTTTGACCTCAAACTTTGGCTCAAACGTGGATGACAGCAAAATGGCCATCTGCATGATGAGTTTGGTGAATAAGTTTGAGTCAAAGTTTGCCTCAAACTTTGACTCAAGCTTTAATGGTTCATGGCCCGGTTCACAAGTGGGTTTCTTCTCAAGACCAAGAATAATCAACAAAGGCCATCTTCAACCCAAATCCAAAGCACGCAAAGCCCATTATCATCACTCAAAGGCACAAGAGATAGAAAACATAGGAATTTTATTTAATTGTAATTTGTCTTTAATTTCACTTTCATTTTCATTTTCATTTTGTAAAAAGCCTATATAAGGCATCATTCTCATTTTAGAAAGAAGGTTGGCTCTGATAGAGAGTATTGAAGGCTGGCTCGACTAGGGAGCACTAGGATTAGAGAGCTCTCTCTTTTAGTTTTTTTCCTTTTTAATTCTTGCAATTTACATTTCTTGCTCTTTAAGTTACTTTCCAATTTACATTCTGCAACTTTAAATTCATTGTCATTTACTTTTTGTTGGCTACAATTTCACAAAATTCACTTCAATGTTAGCTTGACTAAACTAATCACCCACTAAAGTTGCTTGATCCATCAATCCTCGTGGGATCGACCTCACTCTAAGTGAGTTTTACTACTTGATGCGACCCGGTACACTTGCCGGTGAGTTTTGGGTGTTTTGGAAATTCGTTTTTCCATAAATTTTCTCATCAAGTTTTTGGTGCCGTTGCCGGGGATTGATTTAGATCAACAATGATTAAGTGGGTGAGAAGTCTAGATCAAGTATTTTCTTTATTTTTGTTCTCTGTTCTAAGTTGAAACCAAGGTGTTTGAGTTATTGCCTCACTAAGAAATTCATCTCTGAGATATGAATTTCAATTTTTCTTGGTGTTGTGTTTTACAAAATTCAAATGGAGTTCAACTCATCTTATGATCAAACAAATTTTATGGGATATTACCCACCATCACCAATCTCTAATGGTGGCTGGGAATATCACCAAGAGAATACACATTCTGAGCACTCCAATTCATGGAGATTTGCTTCAGAGACACAAGATGAGCAAGAAAATCATATGGGATACCAACCACCACCACAAAATGATTCATATCATTATCCTCATGGTGGATGGAAGCATCACCAAAGAATGGAAGAGCATCCACCCTCACGTCCCAATTTCTCATTTGAAAGTTCTTCATCACTTGATTATGCCTCAACACAAAGTTTCCTCCAAAATCCATACAAGTCATCCCATCAATCACACAACTCATTCCATACCCCTCAACACAACTTCACCACAACACATCCATGTCACCAAAATTACTCTCAACCTTCATCTCTTGAATTAGCAGTTGATGATTACCTTCAATGGTCCAAAGAACCCTTAGAAAGCCAATGCCAAGCCATTGAAATACACAGAAAACTCGTGGAAAGATACACACAACCCCAATCCTGGAAAGAAACCATCCTCAAGAAGATGAATGGGCCCTTAGAACAAACAAGGGGGAACTTAGAACCATCAAATAGTGAGGA
>NC_029793.2:104251651-104297381 GCF_000816755.2 Arachis ipaensis
CTTTTCTTGCAATTTAAGATTCTTGCAATTTACATTTCTTGCTCTTTAAGTTACTTGCAATTTTACTTTCTGCACTTTATAATTCTTGCAAATTTACATTCTGTTGGATACAATTTCATCCAATCTCACTTAAATTATAGCTTGACTAAACTAATCATCCACTAAAGTTGCTTGATCCATCAATCCCTGTGGGATCGACCTCACTCCCGTGAGTTTTATTACTTGATGCGACCCGGTGCACTTGCCGGTTAGTTTTGGGTGTTTTGGAGAAATTCGTTTTTCCACAAAAAAATATCCCATCAAGTTTTTGGCGCCGTTGCCGGGGATTGATTTACATCAACAATGATTAAGTGGGTGAGAAGTCTAGATTAAGCATTTTCTTTGTTTTTGTTCTTGAAACCAAGGTGTTTGTGTTTTTGCCTCACTAAGCAAATATCATCTGAAACATGAATTTCAATTTTATTTGGTGTTGTGTTTTACAAAATTCAAATGGAGTTCAACTCATCCTATGATCAAACAAATTTTATGGGATATTACCCACCATCACCAATCTCTAATGGTGGCTGGGAATATCACCAAGAGAATACACATTCTGAGCACTCCAATTCATGGAGACTTGCTTCAAAGACACAAGATGAGCAAAAAAATCATATGGGATACCAACCACCACCACAAAATGATTCATATCATTATCCTCATGGTGGATGGAAGCATCACCAAAGAATGGAAGAGCATCCACCCTCACGTCCCAGTTTCTCATTTGAAAGTTCTTCATCACTTGATTATGCCTCAACACAAAGTCTCCTCCAAAATCTATATAAGTCATCCCATCAATCACATAACTCATTCCACACCCTTCAATACAACTTCACCACAACACATCCATGTCACCAAAATTACTCTCAACCTTTATCTCTTGAACCAGCAGACGAGGATTACCTTCAATGGTGCAAAGAACCCTTAGAAAGCCAATACCAAGCCATTGAAATACATAAAAAACTCGTGGAAAAGTACACACAATCCCAATCCTGGAAAGAAATCGTCTTCAAGAAGATGAATGGGCCCTCAGAGCAAAAAAGGAGGAACATAGAACCATCAAACAGTGAGGATGAAGACCGAGTTATGGGTGAGGAAGTGGAAAAGCAAGATGAGGAAGCCTCTGTGTCAAGTAACATTTCAATGGAAAAAGAGGTTGTGGAGGTGTTTGAACCTGTGGCTTCATATTCACAGAAGCTAATTGAGGTGATAGAGGAACATGAAACTTCACTCCCAAAAGACTTAATGAAAGATCATGTAAAAGAAGAGGAGGAAGCCAATCAAGGAAGTTCACAGTCAATTGAAGAAAATTACAGGAAGGAAGAGCTCACTGAACCATCAATTCAAAAAACTCTTGATGAAGACAAAACTCCAATAATAACACAGCAACCATGTCTTGAAATCAAAGAAGTGAAGGCAACTAGCAAGAACACCAATTCTGTCCCTAATCCAGCAAGCAAGATCAATCAAGCCATTTGTAAAAGGAAGCTTGCTGAGGAAAGGCCAAGACAAGGGACACTAGCTGAATCCTTCCCTCCTTTGAGGTCATTCCTCTTAACAAACTGGAAGAAGAGGAAGAAAGTGAAGAACAACATGTCAAGCTAATGACACTAAAAGAGCACTTGTTGGGAGGTAACCCAACCGTAGGTAACATTTCTTATCTGCTTTGTTTTCGTTCTTTGTTTTGTTTAAATTCAATAAATTGGCATATGGTTACATTCTAAGTTTGGTGTTGCCTTGCAACAAATTGTTTTCAATCTTTTTGGATGATTGCATCAAATCAAAAATGAAAGTGACACACCAAGATTTTAAGTTTGGTGTGCCACTTATTTTCTATGCAATTTATTCAAGCAACACTATTTGTCTGCATAATCATAATGCCTCTGCAGTTTTATTTTCTCTTTTGACTTGACACTTTTTCATTCTACTTGCTTTAGTCATTTTTCTATCTTTACTTGCTTTCATTTAATTTGCTGTTTAACTATTCTTGTTAATACTTCACCAAGATATCCTTATTCATGACAGATTCTTCACTTGGTGATTGTATTTAACATATAACAGTCTTTCTTTTTTTTCATTTAGTATTAATTCAAATAAATTGACATAGGATTGCATTCTAAGTTTGGTGTTGCTATGCAACAAAATTTTCTTCCAATCTTTACAGATAGTTGCATCAATTCCAAGTGAAAGTGTCACACTAAGTTTGGTGTGCCACTTATCTTTTATGCAATGTATTGTGCACACCTTTTTATCTATGCAATCATAATGTCTCTGTCTCTTGTGCCTTGATTGTTATCTGTCATTTTGCTTGCTTAAAACACATGTGCTACTACATTTCATTGTGTAAGACATTCATGATCCATCTTAGCCCCATAGCCATTGTTCTAATTGTTGCTCGAGGATGAGCAAGCATTCTGAGTTTGGCAAGGGAAGGAGGAAGAATAGAGGAAAAAGGACAACAATAATGAAGATGAACTACAAGGTTGTAGAGTTCCTTTTCTTCTCATTTGTTTCAAGCACTATAAACTGCATGATTGTCTTTACCTTCTCTGTATGCATGTGTGTATGAAAAAGCATAGTTTGATTTCTCAATTGCAACATGGTGCTGTGCCATTATGATTACCAACTTGAGTTTTGTGAATAAAAAAGGAATAAAGTATCATGATCATAAACAAACAAGGCCTTAAAGAAGATTTTAGCATGTGCATAAAAGTATTGGAAAGCTAGTATGTTTGATTGTTGCTTAATTGCATTGGATTTTATTTAATTGAAGTTTTCATCTAGGACATTTTGTGAAATCTTTTGAAAATCATGAAAACCTTGAAGAGGCAAATACAATTAAAGCAAGAAAAGAAAAAGGGAAAGAATGAGAAAGCTGAAGGCTCTGAGTACCAATGGCAATTTATTTGTTAAGTACTTGTGGTGTTTATGTATCAAGCCAAATGCTTGAAAACAAAGCATTTAGAAGTCGTAGCTTTGTTATCAACTCATGGGGCAAAGCACCCATAAGGAGAAGCTAATAAGAAAAATCAAAAGCTTGCTTCAAGGAAGAAATATAAAGAAAAGATTTCATGAATTGAGCTAGATAGAAGCATCAATCACTTACATTTCTTTTGTGATTGTAGCATGCTTAGAAAACTAGCTTACCATGAACATTGAGGTGCTATTCTTCTTACCTTGGACTGTCAATCTCTATTGCATGATTCTTTTCTTGCTTGAGGACAAGCAAGGTTTAAGGTTGGTGTTGTGATGACATGTCACCATGTCATGTTTTCCTATGCTTTTTCACTAGTTTTTTTACTTGGTTTTCATGCATTCTTATGCAATAAGTAAGCCATTTGGGTGAAATTTCATGTTTTCTTTGATTCGATCAACCAGGGATAAATTAATGCATTTTCATGAGATTTTGTGCTATAATTGTTATATATTATGAAAGAATAACAATCTCATGATTTTGAGCATAGCTTTGATGTGCTTGGTTGATTGATGATAGGTGAAAAGGGCTTTGAAGAAGGTTGAAGAAAGAAGAAATGGCAAGGAGCAAGAGAGAACAAAAAGCTTGAGTAAAAGCTTGCCTCAAACTTTAGCTCAAACTTTTGGAAGAGTTGAATTCACCCTGGATGGAGCAAAAGCTTGCGCCAACGTTTGACCTCATGCTTTTAGGCAAACGTTGGCACCACAACAAACACACCCTGGAGAAGAGCAAAAGATTGCGCCAACATTTGACCTCAAGCTTTTAGGCAAACGTTGGCGCCACAATAGCCTGAAGGGGTATACTTCCAACAAAAATAACTTGAGCTACAGAGCTCCAAATGAGGTGATTCAAAAAGCAATGGAAAGTAGGAATCGAGAGCTTTCCAAGCATATATGGCACTGCATGGTGGACACTAAAATTGAGGGAGAAAACTGCCCCGAAATATGCATAAACGAACATGGTGGCAACCTGCAGTGAGGCCAACTGACCTCTGCACCTTCGACGGAGTATAACTCGAGCTATAGAGCTCCAAATGATGCGCCTCTAACGGCATTGGAAAGTAGACATTCAGAGCTTTCCAACAATATATAATAGTATGGGGTGGACAATGCGTTTGAGCCTCCAGAACTGGCGTTTTCGACCACATTTGAGGCAAACTTTACCTCAAACGTTGCACACCAAAGCCAGCGACCCTGTCCTCTTCAAAGGAGCATACCTTGAGTTGTAGATGTTCCATTGAGATGATTCTAATTGGGTTAGAAAGCTGACATTCAGAGCTTTCCAACCATATATAATAGTCTATAGTGGGCATAAAATTGACAACATTGACAAGAGGATAAAGTAGCACCCCAAGGCTTGATAAGCAACAAGAGGGATCCACGTTTGGCTCAAAGTTTGACCTCAAACTTTGGCTCAAACGTGGATGACAGCAAAATGGCCATCTGCATGATGAGTTTGGTGAATAAGTTTGAGTCAAAGTTTGCCTCAAACTTTGACTCAAGCTTTAATGGTTCATGGCCCGGTTCACAAGTGGGTTTCTTCTCAAGACCAAGAACAATCAACAAAGGTCATCTTCAACCCAAATCCAAAGCACGCAAAGCCCATTATCATCACTCAAAGGCACAAGAGATAGAAAAAATAGGAATTTCATTTAATTGTAATTTGTCTTTAATTTCACTTTCATTTTCATTTTCATTTTGTAAAAAGCCTATATAAGGCATCATTCTCATTTTAGAAAGAAGGTTGGCTCTGATAGAGAGTATTGAAGGCTGGCTCCGCTAGGGAGCACTAGGATTAGAGAGCTCTCTCTTTTAGTTTTTTTCCTTTTTATTTTGAATCTTGGGTTGAGAATGGAAGAAATTCTGTTTCAATCTCACCTTGAGAATTCTCTCTGTTTGCTTGTCTGCATAATTTCAGTGAATTGTGATTTGAATCAAAGCTCTCTTTACTGCTTTCATCTCTATTTCTTCTTCAATCTGTTTGCTGTTGGATCAAGAAAGGGATTGAGATCTAGACTTGTTTTCTAGTCTCATTGAGCTCCTGAGATCTTCAACCTCTCATTTAGATTTTGCAATTGAGCCAAGCTGCTTTCTGTTTTGATTTTTCAGGTGATTTTCCAAATCTTTTTAAATCTGCTGCATCTTTTACTTCTCTGATTGATTCCTATTTACACTTCCTTGTTTGCTTTCTTTAATTTCTCTGCACCCAATTCCCTTTACATTTGATGCAATTTACTTTTCTTGCAATTTAAGATTCTTGCAATTTACATTTCTTGCTCTTTAAGCTACTTTCCAATTTACATTCTGCAACTTTAAATTCATTGTCATTTTCTTTCTGTTGGCTACAATTTCACAAAATTCACTTCAATGTTAGCTTGACTAAACTAATCACCCACTAAAGTTGTTTGATCCATCAATCCTCGTGGGATCGACCTCACTCTAAGTGAGTTTTACTACTTGATGTGACCCGGTACACTTGCCGGTGAGTTTTGGGTGTTTTGGAAATTCGTTTTTCCATAAATTTCCCCATCAAGTTTTTGGCGCCGTTACCGGGGATTGATTTAGATCAACAATGATTAAGTGGGTGAGAAGTCTAGATCAAGCATTTTCTTTATTTTTGTTCTCTGTTCTAAGTTGAAACCAATGTGTTTGAGTTATTGCCTCACTAAGAAATTTATCTCTGAGATATGAATTTCAATTTTCCTTGGTGTTGTGTTTTATAAAATTCAAATGGAGTTCAACTCATCTTATGATCAAACAAATTTTATGGGATATTACCCACCATCACCAATCTCTAATGGTGGCTGGGAATATCACCAAGAGAATACACATTCTGAGCACTCCAATTCATGGAGATTTGCTTCAGAGACACAAGATGAGCAAGAAAATCATATGGGATACCAACCACCACCACAAAATGATTCATATCATTATCCTCATGGTGGATGGAAGCATCACCAAAGAATGGAAGAGCATCCACCCTCACGTCCCAGTTTCTCGTTTGAAAGTTCTTCTTCACTTGATTATGCCTCAACACAAAGTTTCCTCCAAAATCCATACAAGTCATCCCATCAATCACACAACTCATTCCATACCCCTCAACACAACTTCACCACAACACATCCATGTCACCAAAATTACCCTCAACCTTCATCTCTTGAATTAGCAGTTGATGATTACCTTCAATGGTCCAAAGAACCCTTAGAAAGCCAATGCCAAGCCATTGAAATACACAGAAAACTCGTGGAAAGATACACACAATCCCAATCCTGGAAAGAAACCATCCTCAAGAAGATGAATGGGCCCTTAGAACAAACAAAGGGGAACTTAGAACCATCAAATAGTGAGGATGAAGACCAATTTGTGGGTGAGGAAGTGGAAAAACAAGAACCAAAGGTCCCTGTGTCAAGTGAAATTATACTGAAGAATGAGGAACATGAGCCAAGGATTTTACATTCACAAGAACTAATTGAAGTGACAATAGAACACGAAGATTCCCTTCCAAAGGACTTGATGGAAAGTTGTGAAGAAGGAATGGAGGAGGACAATCAAGAGAAGTCACACTCAAGTGAAGCAGAGAAGTACATAGAGGAAAAGCTCATGGAACCACCAATTCAAAAGGCTCTGGATGAATACAAAACTCCAATAATCACATAACAACCAAGTCTTGAATCCAAAGAAGTGAAGGCAACTAGCAAGAACACCAATTCGGTCCCTAATCCAGCAAGCAAGATCAATCAAGCCATTTGCAAAAGGAAGCTTGCTGAGGAAAGGCCAAGACAAGGGACACTAGCTAAATCCTTCCCTCCTTTGAGGTCATTCCTCTTAACAAACTGGAAGAAGAGGAAGAAAGTGAAGAACAACATGTCAAGCTAATGACACTAAAAGAGCACTTGTTGGGAGGTAACCCAACCGTAGGTAACATTTCTTATCTGCTTTGTTTTCGTTCTTTGTTTTGTTTAAATTCAATAAATTGGCATATGGTTACATTCTAAGTTTGGTGTTGCCTTGCAACAAATTGTTTTCAATCTTTTTGGATGATTGCATCAAATCAAAAATGAAAGTGACACACCAAGATTTTAAGTTTGGTGTGCCACTTATTTTTCTATGCAATTTATTCAAGCAACACTACTTGTCTGCATAATCATAATGCCTCTGCAGTTTTATTTTCTCTTTTGACTTGACACTTTTTCATTCTACTTGCTTTAGTCATTTTTCTATCTTTACTTGCTTTCATTTAATTTGCTGTTTAACTGTTCTTGTTAATACTTCACCAAGACATCCTTATTCATGACAGATTCTTCACTTGGCGATTGTATTTAACATATAACAGTCTTTCTTTTTTTTTCATTTAGTATTAATTCAAATAAATTGACATAGGATTGCATTCTAAGTTTGGTGTTGCTATACAACAAAATTTGCTTCCAATCTTTACAGATACTTGCATCAATTCCAAGTGAAAGTGTCATACTAAATTTGGTGTGCCACTTATCTTTTATGCAATGTATTGTGCACACCTTCTTATCTATACAATCATAATGTCTCTGTCTCTTGTGCCTTGATAGTTATCTGTCATTTTGCTTGCTTAAAACACATGTGCTACTACATTTCATTGTGTAAGACATCCAACATTTGACCTCAAGCTTTTAGGCAAACGTTGGCGCCACAACAGCCTGAAGGGGTATACTTCCAACAAGAATAACTTGAGCTATAGAGCTCCAAATGAGGTGATTCAAAAAGCAATGGAAAGTAGAAATCGAGAGCTCTCCAAGAATATATGGCACTGCATGGTGGACACTAAAATTGAGGGAAAAAACTGCCCCGAAATG
Organism: Arachis ipaensis; assembly: GCF_000816755.2. NCBI lineage: Eukaryota > Viridiplantae > Streptophyta > Magnoliopsida > Fabales > Fabaceae > Arachis > Arachis ipaensis. Next base: position 104,259,490 of record NC_029793.2, read on the forward strand.
TGCATAAATGAACATGGTGGCAACCTGCAGTGAGGCCAACTGACCTCTGCACCTTCGACGGAGTATAACTCGAGCTGTAGAGCTCCAAATGATGCGCTTCTAACGGCATTGGAAAGTATACATTCAGGGCTTTCCAAAAGTATATAATAGTATGGGGTGGAAAATGCGTTTGAGCCTCCAGAACTGGTGTTTTCGACCACGTTTGAGGCAAACTTTACCTCAAACGTTGCACACCAAAGCCAACGACCCTGTCCTCTTCAAAGGAGCATAACTTGAGTTGTAGATGTCCAATTGAGGTGATTTCAATTGGGTTAGAAAGATGACATTCAGAGCTTTTCAACCATATATAATAGTCTATAGTGGGTATAAAATTGGCAACGTTGACAAGAGGACAAAGTAGCACCCCAAGGCTTGATATGCAACAAGAGGGATCCACGTTTGGCTCAAAGTTTGACCTCAAACTTTGGCTCAAACGTGGATGACAGCAAAATGGCCATTTGCATGATGACTTTGGTGAATATGTTTGAGTCAAAGTTTGCCTCAAACTTTGACTCAAGCTTTAATGGTTCATGGCCCGGTTCACAAGTGGGTTTCTTCTCAAGACCAAGAACAATCAACAAAGGCCATCTTCAACCCAAATCCAAAGCACGCAAAGCCCATTATCATCACTCAAAGGCACAAGAGATAGAAAAAATAGAAATTTCATTTAATTGTAATTTGTCTTTAATTTCACTTTCCTTTTCATTTTCATTTTGTAAAAAGCCTATATAAGGCATCATTCTCATTTTAGAAAGAAGGTTGGCTCTGATAGAGAGCATTGAGGGCTGGCTCCACTAGGGAGCACTAGGATTAGAGAGCTCTCTCTTTTAGTTTTTTTCCTTTTTATTTTGAATCATGGGTTGAGAATTGAAGAAATTCTGTTTCAATCTCACCTTGAGAATTCTCTCTGTTTGCTTGTCTGCATAATTTCAGTGAATTGTGATTTGAATCAAAGCTCTCTTTACTGCTTTCATCTCTATTTCTTCTTCAATCTGTTTACTGTTGGATCAAGGAAGGGATTGAGATCTAGACTTGTTTTCTAGTCTCATTGAGCTCCTGAGATCTTCAACCTCTCATTTAGATTTTGCAATTGAGCCAAGCTGCTTTCTGTTTTGATTTTTCAAGTGATTTTCCAAATCTGTTTGAATCTGCTGCATCTTTTACTTCTCTGTTTGATTGCTATTTAGACTTCCTTGTTTGCTTTCTTTAATTTCTCTGCAGCCAATTCCCTTTACATTTGATGCAATTTACTTTTCTTGCAATTTAAGATTCTTGCAATTTACATTTCTTGCTCTTTAAGTTACTTTCCAATTTACATTCTGCAACTTTAAATTCATTGTCATTTACTTTCTGTTGGCTACAATTTCACAAAATTTACTTCAATGTTAGCTTAACTAAATTAATCACCCACTAAAGTTGCTTAATCCATCAATCCTTGTGGGATCGACCTCACTCTAAGTGAGTTTTACTACTTGATGCGACCCGGTACACTTGCCGGTGAGTTTTGGGTATTTTGGAAATTCATTTTTCCACAAATTTCCCCATCAATGAGTTACCAATTACTTAACCAAGGCCAAAAGGGGAAAAGTAAACTTACTCGAATAAAAATGTCTTCAGATTGGAAGCAACAGTAACATAAATAAAAGAAAGCAATCATAAACTGAAATACCTCAAATAACATTAATTTAGAGAGTCATATGTAACATGGAAGAGTTCATAAATTAAATTGACAAAGTAATTAAAAGGGGAACATTGAACCTGATAAAGAGTTGGAATACTAACTTGAAATAATAAGAAATCCTAATCCTAAAACCTAAGAGAGAGGAGAGAACCTCTCTCTCTAAAAACTACATTTAAACTATGAAAAGTGAATGAATTCGAGATCTCCTTCAATGAATGCATTCCCCCACTTCATAACCTCTAATCTGTGCCTTCTGGACTTGGATCTGGGCTAAAAAGGGCTTCAGAAATCGCTGGGAGCGTTTTCTGTAATTTCTGGTGCGTGGCGTCTATCACGCGTCCGCGTGGGTCACGCAGTCGCGTCATCTGGAGTTTTCCTTATCACGTGTTCGCTTCGGTCATGCGTCCGCATCGTCTGTGTTCTGCTCATGGCGCGCGTCCGCGTCAGTCACACGTTCGCGTCGCTGTCTTTTTGCACTGGGCATGCGGCCGCGTCGTCCATGCGTTCGTGTCGCTGCCAGTTTCTTCAAAAACTCCATTTTGTGCTTTCCTTCCATTTTTTTTATGTTTCCTTTCCATCCTTTAAGTCATTCCTGCCTTAGAAGATCTGAAACTTCTCAACACACAGGCATCGAATGGTAATAAAGGGTAATTAAAATAAATAATTTTAAAGCATAGGAAACATGTATTTCACATATATCACATAATAAGGAAGGGAAAGTAAAACCATGCAATTTTCATGAATAAGTGGGTGAAGGATTGAATAAATCTCTTGAATTGAGCACAATATATATCATAAAATATGGGTTTATCAACCTCCTCACACTTAAACAATAGCATGTTCTCATGCTAAGTCCAAGATAAAGAATAAGGTAAGGTTAAAGTGGTGGAATCTCATGCAATGCAATCTATCTAAATGCAACTACCTAAATGAGTCATTCAATTCTAATTTTATTCACTTGTATATAAAACTTACATGTAGTTAAATTAATTCACATTCTTAAGGAATCATATATGCATAGCCAACCTTAGATAATGTTAAGGCACTTTTACAATTGAGATGGGTAAAAATATTTTTCAATCTTGCAAGACAATTAACAATTTAAGCAGAGATATATGGTGATGAGCTATTGAACCCTCACTGGATTCTGTGTTTACTCTCTAGTCACTCAGTGTTTATTGGGTTAATCACTCTATTCTTCTTTTTATCCTTACTTTCTATAACTTTGTTCTTCATCTAACCAATCAACAATTATAGAATACAGTCATACAAAAATCATGAGGTCTTTTTCAAGGTTGTAATGGGGCCAAGTAAAGGTAAGGGTATGCGTCTAAGGCTAAGTGAGCTAATAAGTGAATCCTTGACTAGTCTAAGATCTCACCTAACATACATATTTTGTAATTCAAAGTTCCTTATCCTATTTGCCCAGATTTTCTCACTTTTGTATTGCAAGCTCATGCATTAGCTTAAATTTTATCCTATGTGCATTGATTCTTTTTATTTTGCAATTGGAGAATGTTTGTATCCCCTTATTTAAATACTGAAAATAAACTTTTTTTTAATGCACATGGTAATTCAATTGTTTTGATTTCACATGAGCATGCTTTCCCAAATTTTTATTTTGAAATATCTTTATTCTTTTTAACTTTCCTACTTGTTTCTATCATCCATGTTCCCATAAAGTTCCCCACACTTAAATAATACACAATTTCTATCTTAAGCTAACCAAGGATTCAACTTGGGATTTTTATTTTATTTTTCTGCTTAAGGCTAGTAATGTGGTTTATAGAACAAGATGGGATTTAAAAAGCTCAAGGGGGCTAACAAGGGTGATGTAAAAGGTAGGCTAATTTGGGATAAGTGAGGAAAAAATCAAATGATGGCCTCAATCATTTCTTAGTATGTATCTATACTCTATAGTTGGACATATAGATTAAAACAAAGTAAAGAATATCAGAATAAAAAGAAGGGCGAAACACACAGGAATAAAAATTATGGTTTGAATGTAACCATACAATTAAGCTCAAAACTCACAGGCTGTGTGTTTTCTAGCTCAAAATTCATATATCAGTTATACATGTCATGCAAGTAGAAATTAAGATTTCCCATTATTCTCAATGTAATAAAAAAAATTTTGGGTGGCTTTAAAGTTTTAGTGTTCCTCCTTGATGAAATGTTGTTAACTAACTAACATGTTATATTCTATATACAAGGTGTGTGGATTGTTTTTGATTATGTTAAAGTCTCTAGTTTACTTCCTTTTTATTTTCAATTTAAACCAAACTATCATATGCTAAAAGGGGTAAACTATACTAATTAATCCACATATTCTATAACTAATAAGTTAGAATTGCAAACTAAACTAAATGACTAAAATATGAACAAAAGTGCAAAATGCAGAAAATAGAGTAAAAACACATGAAAAGAACAATGTATAAGTACTGAAAGATAAAAATAAAAATAAAGATAAAAATACAGAAAAATAACCAAAATAAAATAAAAGAGTCTGTAGTGGTTCACCAAAAAAATACGCCAGAGATGGCGACCTCCCCACACTTAAAGTAAAGCATCGTCCTCGATGCTCACTCAAGCCGGGTGTGAAGGAGTGTCATCACTGGAAGGATGGGCTGCTGGAGTCTCGGTGGTGGCTTGAGGATCTGCAAACTGGATGAGGGTAGGAGGATCTGCCTGCTATAGAGGAGGCTCTGACTGGATAGGAATCTCTGTCTCTGCGGTCTGTATCTGGTGTGGCTCCCCCTGCTGTGGTGCAGCCTGGTCTGGTCCTGTCTGTGCAGCCTGGGTGGGTGTCTCCTCCTTGTGAGCGTCCTCCTCCACCTCAGATATATCAGAAGGGGTGTCAGGCTCGGAGGGGATGTCACCGCCAGAACGGATCATTAACTTGACGTGCTCATAGCGTCGCTTGTTGCGACGTTCCATACGATCCAAGCGGGTGAAGAGTCGATGCACCAAATAGTAAATAGGCTCAGGAGCAGCTGGAGGTGCAGTGGGTGGGGTGGGTGCAGCAGTGGAAGAAGAGGGGGCAGCTGAAGGTGTGGCTGTCTCATCAGAAGCAGGAAGGAATGGAGGTCTGTAGCCTAAAGCCAGAAAGTTCCTGCTGTGAGGAATAATCTTCTTGCAGTCCGCAGCAGGTGGCTTCTCATCAGCATCCTCCCAAGGCACGTCAGCTCGACGGCCTAACTGGGTGACCAGGTAAGGGAAAGGGAGGGTGCCTCTGACATAGACCCTGGCCATATAGTGCCGGATGAATCATGGCAGGTACAGGTCCTTACCCTCCATCACACACCAGAGGAGGGTGATCATAGCAGCAGGCAGCTCAGTCTCATGAGTGCTCGGCATAATAAAGTTACTCAGGATTTAGTGCCAGAGCCGAGCCTTATCATTCAAGTATATCCGCTTTATTCCTTTAAGCATGGTGGTATTCTTACCCATGACCCATGGGACAATAGGGTCAAGGGCTATCCTCTCCTTGACAGCATCCCAGTCGAATCTCAGAAACCTCATATCCTCTTCAGCCTTTTGGTAACTGTCAGGCTGATCTGACTTAGGCTGAAGGCGCAGAATATCCTCAATGGCCTCTTCAGTGACTAGTATCTGTTTCCCTCTGAGGTGCACTGCATCTAGGGAAGTCTTGAAATAATTGCAGTAAAACTCTCTTACCCAGGAAGCATTGACCTCAGTCAAATTTCTCTCCAAGAAGAACCAGCCTCTTTATTTGATCTGATCGGAGGTGTACTGCTAAAGTTCTTCTGGAATTTTCAAAGTCCTCTCCAGGTACAGATTTCTGGAGGTAGCAAACACTGGATACTTCATCTCATAGTATCGGTTTGCAAATTTAATTGGATCATTGGCAGGGAGGAGCTAGTCAGCCTTCTCCTGCGGGGTAAAATACTTTTCCCGCTAGGAGTCATCATGCATAAGCTCCAGGAGAGACATAGATGATTCACCTCTTTTCCGTTTGCCAGTTGTTGCCTTTTCTTTTCCCTTTCTTTGAGGGTCAGACATCCTGAAAAAAAAAAAAACAGAAATCTAGGGTATAATAAAAATAGGAAAACAAGTAGGCAAATAACAAGATAAGCACATAGTGATAAAGGAGAAGTAGACTATGAAATGAGTTGAATAATTGTGCATTTTGGATTGTTTCGGAATTAAAAAGCTGAGATGAGAAATTTCAATCCAAAATGTAATATAAATAGAATTCATGTTAATTAGGAAAAACCATAATCATGCCTTGAGTTAAAAAGTAAAAGTAAAGAGTTAGTCAAAAAGCAGAGGGGGTTGTTAGAAAGTTAAAAGTGGTTTTAAATTGAAAAAGAGGTTAGAAAGCAAAAACAGTGAGTTAGTAAAAAGAAAGTCAGAGTAAGCGGCATGATGATTGGTTTCTAAGTAACAAGAAGTTCACAATTTGAAGCAACAGACAACTCATATTCAAGCAAGGAAATCAAGTTGTTGATGATTCATATAGATATAGAAATAGCGAAAAAGTGAAATCTAATCAACAATAATGTGATTTATTAACCGGGAAAACAAAAGGAATAAGAATGCTGGCCCGTGCATTCATGAATTGGTTTAGTAAAAGCTAAGGAAAGCAAGATTGAAAATGCCAAAACCAATACGTGAATGAGAATCAAAACGATTTACAGAAAATTGGGCAGCATTCCGACTAAAATTAGATGTTCCCGGAAAATAAACACCAAGCAGAATAGTTCATATAAATTAAAATAAACTGCAAATAGATATAAATAATATGAACAGGAAAGAGCAGTCGCAATAGCAGCATGAATAGTAAGAACATCATATGAACAATACTAACATCACAGCAACAGCAGAATTGCGAAAATTATAAAACAAGTAGCTAGAACAGCGCAAAGAATCAGGCCTAAATTCACTAACCACATCCTAGCTACCTAACCACCTAGAATCCACTACAACATACATTTCTAACTATCCTAAATTTAAACATAAACTGAAAAAATATGCGAATAACTATGAATGAAAGAAAGGTGGCGTTTGGCGGAACCTGGTAGGCGTATGAACTAAGCTAAGGAACTGAGAGATGGCGGGGGTGTAGTTGCGGTGGTGCTGCGGCGGCGTAGGGTGGCGCGGCGGAGAACCTTGGTGGCAGCAGGGAAGGGGAGGGGGAGAGAGCAGAGGGGGTTGGGGAAGAAGAATGGGGACGCGGGGGGTTAGGGTTTTGCATCACTGGGGTTAGTAAATTTGAATCCACGCGAACGCATGGGGCACACGGTCACGTGGCTAGGGTGGACGGGGGGTTGACGCGATCGCGTAAGTGACGCGATCGCATGGAATGGGTAAAAGGATGCATGACGCGGTCGCGTGAGGCATGCGACCGCGTCGCTGGAAATTGTGAAAAATGCACAATTCCAGCATCGTTTCAGCGCAACTCTCTATCTCCTTTGAGGTGTTGTGCAATCCACGCGACGCGAACGCGTCGTTCACGCTTTCGCGTGGGATGGGTTTTGTGCAAGTGACGCGTTCGCGTCAGGGACGCGAACGCGTAGGTCGTTTTGTGCTAAACGCACACCAGTCGCACGATTCCAGCCCAGATTTCTGGGTGTTGGATTTTTACGCCGATTTCCAGATCACGCGGCCGCATGAATGACGCGGACGCGTGAGGGTGTTTTGCGCAACTGACGCGAATGCTTTGGCGATGCGATCGCGTCGCACACCTTCCCTTCCTTTTTTTTATGCAATTATACAGTTATGCAGTATGTAATGCTAATGCAAATGCTCATGAATACTATCCAGGTTCAATGAAAATAAAACAATATAAAAATAAACAAAATGAGATAAAATGGAAACAGGAACGATCATAGCATGGTGAGTTATCTCCCACCTAGCACTTTTAGTTAAAGTCCTTAAGTTGGACATTAGATGAGCTTCCCGTTATAGTGGCTTGTGCTTAAATTCATCCAGAAATCTCCACCAATGTTTGGAATGCCAACAGCCTCCGGGGTCCCAAACTAGGCATGTGAAGCTTCTGAGCAGCTTTAAACAGATTCTCAGGTTCCCGGGGTGGTGAATGTCAGAATAGATTCCAGGATCCCAAACTTTGCTTTTAAATTCGCCTTTGTCTTGATCTATATTCTTCTATCCAGGCAGTTTAGAAATTAGATTCTCACCAAGATGACCAAACATTTTCCGAGATCCATTTGATTGAACATGATACCAATCCGTGCACTTCGAATTGAAGCATGGAACCTTATTGAACCTTGTGCACCAGCTCTGAGTACGAGCCATTTCCCTCTTACTCTTAAAGCCGCAGAGAGCTCTAAGCTGGCCATCTGTTTTAAGCAAACCATATTCAAGTGGAAAAATAAAGTTAAAAGTTAAGGATTGTACCCACTTGAAGCTTGTATTGGGTGGCAATGGACTTGGGATAGGTGTTTCCAGTGGTTCTGTAAGTTCTACTCCCTTGTAATCTTCTGTGAATTCCTCATCACTCAAAATTCTTCAAATGCAACCACGTCTTGATCAAAGTCTTCGACATCTTCTGCATCACTCAAGTCATAAATTGGAGGTTGAGAAAAATCTACCTCGACATCATCTTCATATTCATTCGGATAAGGTTCTTCAATCTCAGAGAATTCACTTGCGGATGCAAGTTCATTACTAGGAGAACTTGACTTGAGACTATCATCATCAAGGAAACTTGCGTCTTGGGTTATTCTGTCTAGTTCTTCATGAAATACTTGCTTTGGGGGTTGTGCACTACCTTTCTTAGCATCAATTGTAACGTCCTTGACGAAATTCTTCACAACTTTGGATTCCTATGGAGGTTCAGCATCTCCTAAATCTTCAACCAGTGCTTCTTCTTCTTGGATAATTTGAGCTTCCTCCAATTGTTCCAGAACAAAGTTATGCTCATTACTGCCCACTGGGGTTTCTAGTGTCTCATTCATGCTACGTTTGTCACTAGATTCTCCACATAAGACTATTGGAGTTCCTTGAGTGCCTAAACGTCTGGAAGATAATTGATGTATTGCTTGCTCCAGCTGATGAAGGGTTGTATGAAGTTGATCTACTGTTTCCTTGAGGCGAGCCTGTGATTCTTGTGGTGATGAATTTGGACATGGTACATAGGAAAGTGGTGGTGTTTGGGAGTAATTGGATTGGAACTGGGGTAAATAAGGATCATACGGTGGTGAATGGTGAAAAGGAGCTTGTGAGTGTGGTGGTTCAAAGTTATGTTGAGAGGATGGCCTATAGGCACAGAGTGGGGCTTGTTGGTAACTACCAGGAAGTCCACCATATCTATCAGCTTGGTATGCATTGTAGAATGGTCTTTGTCCATGATATCTTGGAGGGTGTTGTTGCCCAAAGGGTTGATCAAATCCTCTTGGCTCCATCCATCTTTGATTTCTCTGACCTTGATGCATGTTCCTGCTATAACTTCCGTTCCCTTCAACAATATTAGAACCAAACTCAAAGCGAGAGGGGTGAGAATTCATAGTAGCTAAAAGAGGTAAAAAGGGAAAAACAAAAAAAAGAACAATTAAACAAATAAAAGAAAAATATTTACAATAACCAATAATAAGTCACACGATTGCAGTTCCCCGGCAATGGCGCCATTTTGAAGAGAGAAATTTTGCGTAGCCTAGAAATTCACAGAATAAATCCTCGTTGTAGGTATAGCTTCTAAACTAACAAAAGTCCTTTCTCACAAATGTTTTGGTTGTCACAAGTAAAAAACCCCTAAATAAATTGATAACCGAAGTATTTAAACCTCGGGTCGCCTTCTCAAGGAACTGCAGGGAGGTATGTTCTTATTATTGGTTATGAGTTTTGTAAATTGGGGTTTTTTAAAGTAAGGAACAAGTAATTTAAATGACAGGTAAAATAAATAATTAACTGTAAAATAAACTCTTGGCAAGGTATGAGAAATTGGAAGTCCTATCCTAGTTATCCTTATCAATGGTGATGAGAATTGAGTTTTAATACCACTTAGTTAGCCTTTACTAAAGTAAAGGAAGGTCAAGTGACTAATTAGTTTGATCCTCAGGTCCTAGTCAATTCCTAAGAAAGAACTAGAGTTATTGGAGTTTAATTCAATTAGCAAAAACAACAATTATCAATCACGTTGAGTTTGACAACTCATGAGTTACCAATTACTTAACCAAGGCCAAAAGGGGAAAAGTAAACTTACTCGAATAAAAATGTCTTCAGATTGGAAGCAACAGTAACATAAATAAAAGAAAGCAATCATAAACTGAAATACCTCAAATAACATTAATTAAGAGAGTCATATGTAACATGGAAGAGTTCATAAATTAAATTGACAAAGTAATTAAAAGGGGAACATTGAACCTGATAAAGAGTTGGAATACTAACTTGAAATAATAAGAAATCCTAATCCTAAAACCTAAGAGAGAGGAGAGAACCTCTCTCTCTAAAAACTACATCTAAACTATGAAAAGTGAATGAATTCGAGATCTCTTTCAATGAATGTATTCCCCCACTTCTTAACCTCTAATCTGTGCCTTCTAGACTTGGATCTGGGCCAAAAAGGGCTTCAGAAATCGCTGGAAGCATTTTCTGTAATTTTTGGTGCGTGGCGTCTGTCACGCGTCCGCGTGGGTCATGCGATCGCGTCATATGGAGTTTTCCTTATCATGCGTTCGCTTCGGTCATCCGTCAACGTCGTCTGTGTTCTGCTCATGGCACGCGTCCGCGTCAGTCACGCGTTCGCGTCGCTGTCTTTTCGCACTGGGCATGTAGCCGCGTCGTCCATGCGTTCGCATTGCTGCCAGTTTCTTCAAAAGCTCCATTTTGTGCTTTCCTTCCATTTTTGTATGTTTCCTTTCCATCCTATAAGTCATTCCTGCCTTAGAAGATCTGAAACTTCTCAACACACAAATCACGGCATCGAATGGTAATAAAGGGTAATTAAAATAAATAATTTTAAAGCATAGGAAACATGTATTTCACATATATCACATAATAAGGAAGGGAAAGTAAAACCATGCAATTCTCATGAATAAGTGGATGAAGGATTGAATAAATCTCTTGAATTGAGCACAATATATATCATAAAATATGGGTTTATCACCTTTGTTGCTCCTCTCTCATGGCCTTTTGGTCCTCTCTGATTTCTTGGAGGATAATGGAGTGCTCTTGTTGAGGTCCATGAGTGGGCTCTCTTGTTTGCTCCATCCTCTTTCTAGTGATGGGCTTTTGAGATGAATCTCTCCGTCTCCCATGACTCGGCGTTGGAAGCAACTTCCTTTCCTTTCCTCTTCCTAGAGGTTTCTCCGGCCTTAGGCGTCATTAATGGTTATGGAAAAACAAACAGCAAAGCTCTTTCCACACCAAACTTAAAAGTTTTGCTCGTCCTCGAGCAAAATAAGATAGAAGGGAGTAGAAGAAGAATGATGCGATTAATTTTGAAAACTTATTTAATGTATACAAGAAAAATTAAAAAGAGTTGAGAAGAATTTGAAAAGATATGTGAGTTTTGAAAATGTTTTGGAAGGAATTTGAAAAGAATTGAAAAAGAGTTAAAAAGAATTGGAAAGATTATTAAATTTTTTTGGAAATAGAAATTGAAAGATGAACGTTTAAAATATGTTTGATGCAAAAAATTATGAATTAAAACATGAAAAATTGAAAAAAAATCGAATTGGAAACAAAATTACCTCCCTTGTGTCATCCTGGCGTTAAACGCCCAGAATGCTATCTATTCTGGCGTTTAACGCCCACTTGACTGCCATTTTGGGCGTTTAACGCCCAGCCAGATACCCTGGCTAGCGTTAAATGCCAGGAATCCTTCTTTACTGGGTGTTTTTCTGAACGCCCAGAATGCTGCCTGCATGGGCGGTAAACGCCCATTCTGCTATCCTTACTGGCGTTTAAACGCCACTAAGCCTGTCCTCCAAGGTGTACTATTTTTTATTTCACTTTAATTCTGCAGCTGTTTTTATGATTCCACATGATCATCAACCTAAAGAAAACATAAAATAACAATGGAAAACAAATGTCTATAAATAAATATAATTAAATAACATTGGGTTGCCTCCCAATAAGCGCTTCTTTAATGTCAATAGCTTGACAGTGAGCTCTTAGAGAGCTTTACAGAGACTCAGAGCTTAATGGTGGCCTCCTAACACCAAACTTAGAAGTTGAGTGTGGGGGCTCTGTTTGACTCTGTATTTAGAGAAACTTTTCATGCTTTCTCTCCATGGTTACAGAAGAAGATCCTTGAGCCTTAAACACAAGGTAGTCCTCATTCAATTGGAGGACTAACTCTCCTCTGTCCACATCAATGACAACTCTTGCTGTGGCTAAGAAGGGTCTTCCAAGGATAATGGATTCATCTTTATCCTTCCTAGTGTGTAGGATTATGAAGTCAGCAGGGATGTACAGGCCTTCAATCTTCACTAGGACATCCTCTACAAGTCCATAAGCCTGTTTCATTAATTTGTCTGCCATCTCTAGTGAGATTCTTGCAGCTTGTACCTCAAAGATCCTTAGTTTCTCCATTACAGAGAGTGGCATGAGGTTTATACCTGACCCCAGGTCACACAGAGCCTTCTCAAAGGTCATGGTGCCTATGGTATAGGGTATCAAGAATTTTCCGTGATCCGGTTTCTTCTGAGGTAATTTCAGTTGAACCAAAGCATTCAGTTCATTGATGAGCAATGGGGGTTCATCCTCCCAAGTCTCATTACTAAATAACTTGGCATTCAGCTTCATGATTGCTCCTAAATACTGAGCAACTTGCTCTTTAACAATATGTTCATCCTCTTCAGAGGAGAAATACCCATCAGAGCTGATGAATGGCAACAGTAAGTTTATTGGAATCTCTATGGTCTTTGTATGAGCCTCAGATTCCTTTAGTTCCTCAATAGGGAACTCCTTAATGGTCAGTGGACGTCCAACAAGGTCTTCCTCACTGGAAATCACTGCCTCTTCCTCCTCTATAGGTTCGGCCATGTTGGATATATTGATGGCCTTGCACTCTCTCTTTGGATTCTCTTCTGTATTGCTTGGGAGAGTACTAGGAGGGATTTCAGTAACTCTTTTACTCAGCTGACCCACTTGTGCCTCCAAATTTCTGATGGAAGACCTTATTTCAGTCATGAAACTGAGAGTGGTCTTAGATAGATCAGAGACTATGGTTGCTAAGTCAGAGAGGCTCTGCTTAGAATTCTCTATCTGTTGCTGAGAAGATGATGGAAAAGGCTTGTTATTGCTAAACCTGTTTCTCCCACCATTATTATTATTGAAGCCTTGTTGAGGCTTCTGTTGATCCTTCCATGAGAAATTTGGATGATTTCTCCATGAAGGATTATAGGTGTTTCCATAGGATTCTCCTATGTAATTCACCTCTTCCATTCCAGGATTCTCAGGGTCATAAGCTTCTCCTTCAGAGGAGGCTTCTTTAGTACTGCTGGATGCAGCTTGCGTTCCAGTTAGATTCTGAGAAATCATATTGACTTGCTGAGTCAATATTTGATTCTGAGTCAATATGGCATTCAGAGTATCAATCTCAAGAACTCCTTTCTTCTGAGTCATCCCATTATTCACAGGATTTCTTTCAGAAGTGTACATGAATTGGTTATTTGCAACTATTTCAATGAGTTCTTGGGCTTCTGCAGGCGTTTTCTTCAGATGAAGAGATCCACCAGCAGAGTGATTTAATGACATCTTGGACAATTCAGACAGACCATCATAGAATATACATAAGATGCTCCATTCTGAAAGCATGTCAGAAGGACACCTTCTGATCAATTGCTTATATCTTTCCCAAGCTTCATAGAGGGATTCACATTCCTTCTATCTGAAGGTTTGGACTTCCACTCTAAGCTTGCTCAACTTTTGAGGTGGAAAGAATTTGGCCATGAAAGTATTGACCAACTTTTCCCAAGAGTTCAGGCTTTCTTTAGGTTGTGAGTCCAACCATATCCTAGCTCTGTCTCTTACATCAAAGAGGAAAAGCATAAGTCTATAGACCTCGGGATTAACCCCATTGGTCTTAACAGTGTCACAGATTTGTAAGAATTCAGCTAAGAACTGATGAGGATCTTCCAATGGAAGTCCATGAAACTTGCAATTCTGCTGCATTAGAGAAACTAATTGAGGTTTAAGCTCAAAGTTGTTTGCTCCAATTGCAGGAATTGAGATGCTTCTTCCATAGAAGTCAGAAGTTAGTGTAGTAAAGTCACCAAGCACCTTCCTTGCATCTCCACCATTGTTGTTATTTTCGGCTGCCATGTCTTCTTCTTTTTTGAAAATTTCTGTAAGGTCCTCTCCAGAGTGTTGTGCTTTAGCTTCTCTTAGCTTCCTCTTCAGAGTCCTTTCAGATTCAGGATCAGCTTCAACAAGAATGTTCTTATCGTTGTTCCTACTCATATGAAAAAGAAGAGAATAGAAAAGAAGAGAAATCCTCTATGTCCCAGTATAGAGATACCTTTATGTGAGTAGAAGAATGGAAGAATAGAAGAATGAGGTAGAGAGGGAATAAGAAGAATTCGAACACAGAGAGAAGGAGAGGGTTCGAATTTTAATAAGAGGAATGTTAGTGAATAAATAAAATAAATAGAAAGAGATGAGAGAGAAGGAGTATTCGAATATTAATTAAAATAAAATAAAAATATTTTTATTTTTATTTTAATTATTAGGTAGAATTCGAAATTATTAAAAGAAATAAAATTAGAATTTAAAATAATTAGTTAAATAAAAAGAATTTTGAAAAAGTGGTTAGTGTTTTTCCAAAATTAGAGAGAGAAAAGTAGTTAGGTAGTTTTGAAAAGGATAAGAAATAGTAAACTTTTTAAAATCAAAACCAACAAGTCAAGTGGTTAATTGAAAAAGATTTGAAAATAAATTTTTAAAAAAATAAGAAGTTAGAAAAAGATTTGAAATTAAGTTTTGAAAAAGATATGATTGAAATTTATTTTGAAAAAGATTTGAAAAAGAAATTTAAAAAGATTTGATTTTGAAAATTAAAGTTGATGACTTGACTAACAAAAAACTAAAAGATATGATTCTAGAATTTAAAGATTGAACCTTTCTTAACAGGAAAGTAACAAACTTGAAATTTTTGAATCAAAACATTAACTGTTAGTAATAATTTCGAAAATTATGAAATAAAATTAAGAAAAAGATTTTTGAAAATTTTATTTTGAGGAATTTTCGAAAACAATGAAAAAAATGAAAAAGATTTGATTTTGAAAAAGATTTGAAAAGATAAAGTTTTTAAATTGAAATTTTGACTTGACTAACAAGAAACAATTAAATTTAAAATTTTTTTTGACTAAATCAACCCAAAATTTTGAAATTTATGAGTAAAATAAGGGAAAGATATTATTTTTGATTTTTTGAATTAATGAAGAGAGAGAAAAATAACAAAATGACACAAGAACACTTTGAAAATCATGATGAACACCAAGAACACTTTGAAGATCATAATGAACATCAAGAACATATTTTTAAAAATTTTTAAGAAAAGAAACACATGCAAGACACCAAACTTAAACATTTTTAATATTTAGACACTATGAATTCGAAATTGCATATGAAAAACAACTAAAAGCACAAAACAAGAAAATCATAAGATTAAACAAACAAAATCATCAAGAACAACTTGAAGATCAAAGAAGAACACAATGCATATATTTTCGAAAATTTTAAGAAAATTAAAACATGCAATTGACACCAAACTTAAAATTTGACACAAGACTCAAACAAGAAACATAAAATTTTTTTTTGGTTTTTATAATTTTATTAAATTTTTTTGTATATTTTTCGAAATTATTTTGGAAAAAGAAAATAAAGAAATTCAAAATTTTTAATAAGAATTCCAGGATTCGCGCAATATTAGTCTAAAGCTTCGGTTCAAAAGAATTAGACATGGCCAAATGGTCAGCCAAGCTTCAGCATAACAAATACAGACATGTCCTTTCTACAATGGAAAGTGGAAACCTCGGTCCAAAAGATTAGACATGGCTTAACAGCCAGCCAGGCTTCAACATATCTCAAGAAGCTCTAGAAATCATTCTTAAAAATTCTGAAGAACAAAATTATTTTTTTGTATTTTTTTCAAAAATAAAAATAAAAAGTTTAAACATAAAATAAAATTACCAAATCTAAGCAACAAGATGAACCGTCAGTTATCCAAACTCGAACAATCCCCAGCAACGGCGCCAAAAACTTGGTGCACGAAATTGTGATCACACTTTTCACAACTCCACACAACTAACCAGCAAGTGCACTGGGTTGTCCAAGTAATACCTTACATGAGTAAGGGTCGATCCCACGAAGATTGTCGGCTTGAAGCAAGCTATGGTCATCTTGTAAATCTCAGTCAGGCGAATTCAATTGGTTATGAGGTTTAGATGATTAAAAGATAAATAAAACATAAAGTAAAATAAAGATACTTATGTAATTCATTGGTGGGAATTTCAGATAAGCGTTTGGAGATGCTTTGTTGCTTCTGAACCTCTGCTTTCCTATTGTCTTCTTCCAATCATGTGTGCTCCTTTCCATGGCAAGCTGTATGATCCTCTCGGATGAATATACCAAGTACGATCTCTACACGGCTAATCAACTGTCGAATTTCTCGTCTCGGATGAAAAATACCAGGTACAGCTACCTCACGGCTAATCATCTGTCGGTTCTCACTAGCATCGGAATAGGACCCTTATCCTTTTGCACACTGTCACTGCGCCCAACATTCGCAAGTTTGAAGCTTGCCACAGTCATCCCTTCCCAGATCCTACTTGGAATACCACAGACAAGGTTTAGACTTTTCGAATCTCAGGAATGGCTGCCAATTGATTCTAGCCTATACCACAAAGATCCTAATCTCACAAACTCGGTCCGTGGATTAGAGATCCAAGAGAATATACTCCGGTTGTTGTCCAATGACTACGTTGAACATCATGTAGACCGCTTTGTGGTTGTCAGGCACGCGGATCTTGGCTAAGAGAGTAACGAAGATAGTGGGTGATTGTCACGGGTCACCCCTTCATTCTGACTTAACTGAATTAAGTACGAGAGTATATCTTGGAGAAGAAGTAAGCGTGAATTGAAAGAGAAACAATAGTACTTGCATTAATTCATGAAGAACAGCAGAGCTCCGCACCTTAATCTATGAGGTGTAGAAACTCTACCGTAGAAAATACATAAGAGAAAAGAGTCTAGGCATGGCCGTGTGGCCAGCCTCCAAGTCCAAGGATGATAATATCATTATCCTCTAATACAATAGTAAAAAGTGCTATTTATACTAAACTAGTTACTAGGGATTACAGAAAATGAATAACTAAGTGCAGATAGTACAGAAATCTACTTCCGGGGCCCACTTGGTGTGTGCTTAGGCTGAGCATTGAAGCTTTCACGTGAATAGGCCATTCTTGGAGTTAAATGCCAGCTTGGGTGCCAGTTTGGGCGTTTAACTCCAGTTCTAGTGCCAGTTCTGGCGTTTTACTCTAGAAAAGGGTCTTTGGTGGGCGTTTAGACGCCAGTTTGGGCCATCAAATCTCGGGCAAAGTATGGACTATTATATATTGCTGGAAAGCCCAAGATGTCTAATTTCAAAAGCATTTGAGATCGCGCCAATTGGGCTTCTGTAGCTCCAGAAAATCTATTTCAAGTGCAGGAGGGTCAGAATCCAACAGCATCTGCAGTCCTTTTTTAGCCTCTGAATAAGATTTTTGCTCAGGTCCCTCAATTTCAGCCAGAAAATACCTGAATTTACAGAAAGACACACAAACTCATAGTAAAGTCCAAAAATATGATTTTTGCATAAAAACTAATAAAAATATAATAAAAAGTAACTTAAACATACTAAAAACTATGTAAAAACAATGCCAAAAATGGTATAAATTATCCGCTCATCAACCACCTATAAAATTATCTAAGCACATCTTGGACATTTCACCCAAATCTTCATAGAAGATATCTAGTTGGGTCCATTTGGAAAACATGTCAGGAGGGCATTGCCTAGTTAGTAGCTTGTACCTCTCCCAAGCTTCATAAAGAGTTTCACCATCCTTCTGCCTGAAGGTCTGAACCTCCACCCTAAGCTTAGTCAGCTTTTTTGGTGGGAAAAATTTAGTCAGAAACTCAGTAACAACCTTGTTCCAAGTATCTAAACTCTCCTTGGGTTGGAAATCTAGCCATAGCTTTGCTCCATCCCTCAGAGCAAACGGGAAGAGCATGAGTTTGTACACCTATGGGTTCATTCTATTTGTCTTCATAGTATAACAAATCTGCAGAAAATTAGAAATAAATTGATTTGGTCTTCGTGGGGGAGACCGTGATACTGGTAGTTTTGTTGCACCATGGTGACTAATTGTGGCTTCAACTCAAAGTTGTTTGCAGCTATAGGAGGCACCACAATGCTTTTTCCATAAAGATCCATAGTAGATGCAGAATAAGAGCCAAGCACTCTCCTTTGATTATCATTCCCATTCGGATTTGCCACATTGGCATTAGCAGCATCATTAGGATCCATAGTGGATTCTGCAGCCTTTTAAAGTCTTGCTTATTGCAAACGCCACCTGAAAGTTCTTTCAAGTTCAGGATCAAAGTCTAAGAGATGTTCTTTGTCTCTGTTCTTATGCATAAATGATGAGCGGATAATTTATACGCTTTTTGGCATTATTTTTAGTATGTTTTTAGTAGGATCTAGTTACTTTTAGGGATGTTTTCATCAGTTTTTATGTTAAATTCACATTTCTGGACTTTACTATGAGTTTGTGTGTTTTTCTGTGATTTCAGGTATTTTCTGGCTGAAATTGAGGGACTTGAGCAGAAATCAGATTCAGAGGTTGAAGAAGGACTGCTGATGCTGTTGGATTCTGACCTCTATGCACTCAAAATGGATTTTCTGGAGCTACAGAACTCAAAATGGCGCGCTTCCAATTGCGTTAGAAATTAGACATCCAGGGATTTCCAGCAATATATAATAGTCCATACTTTGGCCAAGTTTAGACAACACAAACTGGCGTTCAGGACTTTCACTTATGTATTTTTAACGGTAGAGTTTCTACACTCCATAGATTAAGGTGTGGAGCTCTGCTGTTCCTCAAAGATTAATGCAAAGTACTACTGTTTTCTATTCAATTCATCTTATTTCGCTTCTAAGATATTCATTCGCTCTTCAACCTGAATGTGATGAACGTGACAATCATCATCATTCCCTATGAACGCGTGCCTAACAACCACTTCCGTTCTACCTTCAACTGGATGGGTATCTCTTAGATCTCTTAATTGGAATCTTCGTGGTATAAGCTAGAGTGATGGCGGCATTCAAGAGAATCCGGAAGGTCTAAACCTTGTCTATGGTATTCCGAGTAGGATTTAATGATTGAATGACTGTGACGAGCTCCAAACTCACGATTGTTGGGCGTACTGACAGACGCAAAAGGATAGTAAATCCTATTCCAGCATGATCGAGAATCGACAGATGAATAGCCGTGCCGTGACAGGGTGCGTTGACCATTTTCACTGAGAGGATAAGATGAAGCCATTGACAAGGGTGATGCTTCCAGACGATTAGCCGTGCCGTGACAGGGCATTTGGATCATTTTCCCGAGAGAAGACCGAAAGTAGCCATTGACAGTGGTGATGTATCACATAAAGCCAGCCATGGAAAGGAGTAAGACTGATTTGATGAAGATAGCAGGAAAGCAGAAGTTCATAGGAACGAAAGCATCTCTATTCGCTTATCTGAAATTCTCACCAAGGAATTACATAAGTATTTCTATCCTTTATTATTTATCTTTTAATTATCTAATCCAACCACATTTAACCCTATCTGACTGAGATTTGCAAGGTGACCATAGCTTGCTTCATACCAACAATCTCCGTGGGATTCGACCCTTACTCACGTAAGGTATTACTTGAACGACCCAGTGCACTTGCTGGTTAGTTGTGCGAAGTTGTGAACCATGGTATTGGCACCAAGTTTTTGGCGCCATTACCAGGGAAAGAAAGAGCGATGAATTTTACATAATCAAAGTGTAATCACAATTTCTGCGCACCAAGTTTTTGGCGCCGTTGCCGGGGATTGTTCGAGTTTTCGGCAAGCTTTTGGTCCGGTAACATCAGTGCCAAGTTTTATCCGGCAACAACACCAAGTTTTTGGCGCC
The DNA here is from genome assembly GCF_000816755.2 of Arachis ipaensis. Classification (NCBI taxonomy): domain Eukaryota; kingdom Viridiplantae; phylum Streptophyta; class Magnoliopsida; order Fabales; family Fabaceae; genus Arachis; species Arachis ipaensis. The sequence goes on from NC_029793.2 coordinate 104,279,344, forward strand.
GTTGCCGGGGATTGTTCGAGTATGGACAACTGATGGTTCATCTTGTTGCTCAGATTAGGTAACTTTCTTTTCGTTTTCTTTTCAAAAAATTTTCAAAAATATTTCAAAAATTTCTCATCTGTTTTCGAAAAAATAAAAATATTTTCAAAAAATATATTTTTATTCAAAATTTTTAAGAATGAATTCTAGTGTTTCATGAAGCATGTGAAGCCTGGCTGGCTGTAAAGCCATGTCTAAATTCTTCTGTACTGAGGCTTCCAACCATCAGCTCTTATACGACTGAAGGGTATGTCAGGCATGTCATGTCTGAATTACATGCTGAAGCTTGGCTGGCCATTGGTCATGTCTAGTGTTTTGGACCGGAGCTTTCATTGAAAGCTTGGCTGGCTAGTGAGCCATGTCTAATTCCTGGACTGAAGCTTTAGACTAACATGGCAAGATTCCTGGAATTCATCTTAAAAATTTTGGAATCCTTATTTTTCTTTTTCATATAATTTTTGAAAAAAAATCCAAAAAAAAAATTAGAAAATCAAAAAAATCAAAAATATTTTTGTGTTTCTTGTTTGAGTCTTGAGTCATATCATAAGTTTGGTGTCAATTGCATATGTATCTTGCATTTTTCGAAAATTCATGCATTCATAGTGTTCTTCATGATCTTCAAGTTGTTCTTGGTAAGTCTTCTTGTTTGATCTTGATGTTTTCTTGTTTTGCATCTTTAGTTGTTTTTCATGTGCATTTTTCGTTTGTTAGAGTCTAAACATGAAAGATTTCTAAGTTTGGTGTCTTACATGTTTTCTTTGCATATAAAAATTTTCAAAAAAATGTTCTTGATGTTCATCATGATCTTTAAAGTGTTCTTGGTGTTCGTCTTGATATTCATAGCATTCTTGCATGCATTCATTGTTTTGATCCAAAAATTTTCATGCATTGCATCATTTTCATGTTTTTCATAAAAATTTCAAAAATCAAAAAAATATCTTTCCCTTTTTCTCTCATCAAATTCGAAAATTTGGGTTGACTTTTTCAAAAATTTTTAAAATCAAGTTGTTTTTTTTTATGAGTCAAATCAAATTTTCAATTTGAAAATCTTATCTTTTTCAAAAATCAAATCTTTTTCATTTTTCTTAGTTATTTTCGAAAATTATAAAAATGTTTTTCAAAAAAATCTTTTTCTTATTTTTATATCAAATTTTCAAAAATAATAACAACAATTAATGTTTTGATTCAAAAATTTTAAGTTTGTTACTTACTTGTTAAGAAAGATTCAAACTTTAAGTTCTAGAATCATATCTTGTGAATCAAGTCATTAATTGTGATTTTTAAAATCAAATCTTTTTCAAAAACTAATTTCAATCATATCTTTTCAAAAATATCTTCTTATCTTATCTTTTTCAAAATCATATCTTTTTCAAAAATTTGATTTTAAAATATCTTTTCTAACTTCTTATCTTCTTATCTTTTCAAAATTGATTTTCAAATTTGTTTCAACTAACTAACTAACTTTTTGTTTGTTTCTTATCTTTTTCAAAACTACTTAACTAACTCTCTCTCTCTCTCTAATTTTCGAAAATATCTCCCCCCCTTTTTCAAAATTTCTTTTTTTATTAATTATTTTAATCTTTGATTTAAAAATTTTCGAAAATTACTAACCTTTTTCAAAAACTATTTTCAAAAATCACTAACTCTTTTTCAAAAATTGTTTTCGAAAATCCTCTCCCTCTCTCAACTTATTCTATTTATTTATTCATCTACTAACATCTCTCCCTCACCCACCAAAAATCCGAACCCTCTCTCTCTCTCTTTCTGAGTTCAGATTTTTTTCTCTTCTTCTTTTCTTCTACTAACAATAAGGAACCTCTTTACTGTGACATAGAGGATTCCTCTTCTTTTCTTTTTCTCTTCTCTTTCTTATGAGCAGGGACAAAGAAAAAGGCATTCTTGTTGAAGCTGATCCAGAACCTGAAAGGACTCTGAAGAGGAAACTAAGAGAAGCTAACCTTTTCCATCATCCACTCAGCAACAGACAGAGAACTCTGAACAAAATACTTCTAATTTAGCAAACTTAGTCTCTGATCTATCTAAGGCCACTGTAAGTTTCATGAATGAAACAAGATCTTCCATTAGAAATCTGGAAGCACAAGTAGGCCAGCTGAGTAAAAAGATCACTGAAATCCCTCCTAGTACTCTCCCAAGCAATACAGAAGAGAATCCGAAAGGAGAGTGCAAGGCCATTGACATAAGCATCATGGCCGAACCTGTGAGGAGAGGAGAAGACGTGAATCCCAAGGAGGAAGACCTCCTGGGACGTCCAGTGATTAATAAGGAGCTTCCCTCTGAGGAACCAAAGGACTCTGAGGCTCATCTAGAGACCATAGAGATTCCATTAACCCTCCTTATGCCCTTCATGAGCTCTGATGAGTATTCCTCTTCTGAAGAGAATGAGGATGTCACTAAAGAGCAAAATGCCAAGTTTTTTGGTGCAATCATGAAGCTGAATGCCAAATTATTTGGTATTGAAACTTGGGAAGATGAACCTCCCTTGTTCATCAATGAACTAAGTGATCTGGATCAACTGACATTGCCTCAGAAGAGACAGGATCCTGGAAAGTTCATAATACCTTGTACCATAGGCACCATGATCTTTAAGGCTGTGTGTGACCTTGGTTCAGGAATAAACCTCATGCCCCTCTCTGTAATAGAGAAACTGGGAATCTATGGGGTGCAAGCTGCTAAAATCTCATTAGAGATGGCAGACAATTCAAGAAAATAGGCTTATGGACAAGTAGAGGACGTGTTAGTAAAGGTTGAAGGCCTTTACATCCCTGCTGATTTCATAGTCCTGGATACTGGAAAGGAAGAGGATGAATCCATCATCCTAGGAAGCCCTTTCCTAGCCACAGCAAGAGCTGTGATTGATGTGGACAGAGGAGAATTAATCCTTCAATTGAATGAGGATAACCTTGTGTTTACAACTCAAGGATCTCTCTCTGCATCCATGGAGAGGAAGCATAAAGAACACTACAAGAAAAACACCCATTCAGGTACACTTGAAAAGTGTAGCCAAAAGTAAAAAAAAATGATGCCTTAGGCTACGGCTATGCTTTTTGGGCTACGGCTACGCTTTTTGGAGTGATTCCTATTCGGCCGTTGCCTATTCTCAAAAGCTACGCTTTTCTGCACCAAGGGCTACGCTTTTGGCCTTTGAGAATAGGCTACGCTTTTCAAGTGATGCTGTCCAGAACCAAAGGCTACACTTTTCAGCTTTTATTTTTCCAGAATAGGCTACGCTTTTCAACACTACTCCTAAACCAGTCAAGCTTGATGAGTAACTAGGCATTGGAAACTCTTCCAGAATTCTAAAGTGTGACCAGTGAATCCCATCAAAGTCATCATCTTTTCCAGAAGGGTACGAAGGGTACTGCTCAAAAAGTGATTATCGTGAATTCAGAAAGAGACGAAACGATGGGTTAAGATATGGTGGCGTCAACAAAGAGTATAGCAGATCAATCAAGTAAAGTTAATTATCGTGAATTCAGAAATTACTAAAAATGACAAAACTTGGAACAGTATAAAATAACAAAGTCACCCAAGTATTTCTCTCCATAAGTCGATCAAGGAAAAAAAAATCATATTTTTAAATAAATATCAGTCAAACTAACATTAACCAATTTGTTATTTTTTACTAAAAATATATAAAAAAATGTTTATGGATGAAAAACTGATTCTTGATGTGTTGATCAATCACTCACAGACCATAAATATAAAATATTTAAGTATATAACCTATTATAAACCATCACAACAATGGAATAGCAGGTGGACTAGTTGAAACTCAGACCAAGATACACAACAAAAGCAAGAAAGTATAAGATAAATTGAAACTCAGACCAAGATACACAACAAAAGCAAGAAAGTACAAGATACACAACTCTGACCAACGGGTCACACACAAAACCTAACTTACATGGAATTTAGGTGATTCTAGAGCTTCAAATCTAGTATTTTTATAGCAAAAAGCTCAAATTTCCAAACCCAGAATCAATTTTCCGAACCAACAATGAGCTAGGATCAAGCAAAAATGAAAATTAACATAGCAACAGCACCAAAACTCATTTCAATTAATCCATAAAGATTGGAACTTTTAACAGTAAGACAATAATTTTGCATGCAGAATTAGGTATTGGATGGAATCAAAACTATGCAGAATTGGCCTAAGATGCCATGAACAAAACACCAAACAAATTACTCGAATCTAATTAACTAAATACAGTTCAATACAAATGTCACACATTATTTAAGGGATCAGACTTTCACAGCCATATTTTATTTTATTTGAGTTCATCAAGAATCCAAAAAATTTAGCTTGAGACCTAATAATAAGAATTGAAACTACACAATACTTGAAACTATTAATTAGTAGAATTGAAAGAAAAAGAAAACCAATAATAAGCAACAAACATGATAAGCAACTCATCTTGGTATTCCTGTGCAGCAACTAATCATGGACAAACTCACCTGTGTTAATGGAATAAAACCCCTAAATTCACGAGTTCTCCTGTGCTGCAACAATAGCATGCATGTTCATCAATTCACGATGTCACAGATTATTGTACCAAAACCCCCAAATTGAAACCTAAAATCAGAACCCTAACCTCACGAATGAAGAAAGCTTTCAGTTGAGCGCAGAGTCTTCGTGATGTGACCGCGCAGCGAAGAGAAGCGACGATGAAGATAAGTGGGGAAGATGAGTGAGCACAGAGTCTTCCTGGAGTGGTGAGTGGTGACGCCGTGAGTGGTGAGTGGTGATGACAAACGCTTTTCTCTGATTTGAGGGTGATGACGGTGGTGAGGGCGGCGCAGCGACGGTCAGTAATGCAGCAATGTGGAGAGTGGTGAGTGCGGGTGAGTGGTGCGTGGGGGCGACGACGGTCAATGGCGAGAGTGAGAGGTCAATGACGAGAGCGAGAGTGAGAGGGTCAATGGCGAGAGTGAAGAGAGTGAATGGGGGGCGACGATGGTGAGCTTTGGAGGCAGGGTTTCTTCCTTGCGACGGTGCCTGAGTGACCTTTCCAGGGTTTCTGAAAGGAGATGATGAAGGTGCTTTGGCTTGAGTGAGATTTGGAGGGAATAATGGATAAAAAATTTTACTTAGTAAAAATTTTACTTAGTAAAAATTTTACTAAGTGTCATCATCAGTTTGCTTTTTGCTTTCAGGAAAAAGAGGGAAAAAATTTACTAAGTGTAAGTTTTTGGCTCTAGATACATTAGGCATCACTTTTAAAATGCACCCAAAATTTAACAAATAGGCTACCCTTTAAAAGCGTCTTCTTTGATACGAAAAGTGAACCTATAGATATCAACCTACGGCTACGCTTTATAAGTGATTTCTATAATACCTAAGGCTACGCTTTTTAAACACCAACCTGGCGCTGAACGCCCAGAGTTGTGTGCAAGGGCATTTTACATGCCTAATGGGTGCAGGGATGTAAATCCTTGACACCTCAAGATCTGTGGATCCCACAGGATCATCTCAGGATCTGTGGACCCCACAGGATCATCTCAGGATCTGTGGACCCCACAGGATCCCCACTACCTCCATTCACCTCTTCTCACCCCTCTTTCACACAATCCCATAAACACTCTTCCCCAAAACCCTTCACCTATCACATCCACTCACTCTTCCCAATAAACCTACCTCATAAACTCCACCTACCTTCAAAAATTCAAAACCAATTTCCCACCCAAACCCACCCATATGGCCGAACCTTAACCCCCCTCCCTTCCCTATATAAAGCCCTCCATTCTTCATCAAATTCACACAACACACCCCTCTACACCCTTCTTGGCCGAAACACTTCCCACTCTCCCTCTCCTCCATTTCTTCTTCTTCTTCATCTATTCTTTCTCTTATTGCTCGAGGGCGAGCAAAATTCTAAGTTTGGTGTGGTAAAAGCATAAGCTTTTTGTTTTTCCATTACCATTGATGGCACCTAAGACCGGAGAATCCTCTAAAAAGAGGAAAGGGAAGACAAAAGCTTCCACATCTGAGTCATGGGAGATGGAAAGGTTCATCTCCAAAGCCCATCAAGACCACTTCTATGATGTTGTGGCCAAGAAGAAGGTGATCCCTGAGGTCCCTTTCAAACTCAAAAGAAATGAGTATCCGGAGATCCGACATGAAATTGAAAGAAGAGGTTGGGAAGTTCTAACAAATCCCATCCAACAAGTCGGCATCCTGATGGTTCAAGAGTTCTATGCCAATGCATGGATCACCAAGAACTATGATCAAAGTAAGAACCCGGATCCAAAGAACTATGTTACAATGGTTCGGGGGAAATACTTGGATTTTAGTCCGGAAAATGTGAGGTTGGCGTTTAACTTGCCTATGATGCAAGGAGATGAACAACCCTACACTAGAAGGGTCAACTTTGATCAAAGGTTGGACCAAGTCCTTATGGACATATGTGTAGAAGGAGCTCAATGGAAGATTGACTCCAAAGGCAAGCTGGTTCAACTAAGAAGATTGGACCTCAAGCCTGTAGCTAGAGGATGGTTGGAGTTCATTCAATGTTCAATCATCCCCACTAGCAACCGGTCTGAAGTTACTATAGACCGGGCCAGCATGATCCATAGCATCATGATTGGAGAAGAGGTGGAAGTTCATGAGATTATACCTCAAGAACTCTACAAGGTGGCTGACAAGTCCTCCACTATGGCAAGGTTAGCCTTTCCTCACCTCATTTGCCACCTATGCAATTCGGCTGGGATTGACATAGAGGGAGATCTCCTCATTAAAGAGGACAAGCCCATCACTAAGAAGAAGATGGAGCAAGCAAGAGAGCCCATTCATGGAGCTCAAGAGGCGCAAGAAGCTCAATACCATGAGATCCCGGAGATGCCTCAATTGCACTTTCCTTCACAAAATTATTGGGAGCAAATCAACACCTCCCTAGGAGAATTGAGTTCCAATATGGGACAACTAAGGGTGGAACATCAAGAGCACTCCATCATGCTCCATGAAATAAGAGAAGATCAAAAAGCAATGAGGGAGGAGCAACAAAGACAAGGAAGAGAAATAGAAGAGCTCAAGGACATCATTGGTTCCTCAAGGAGTAAACGCCACCATCACTAAGGTGGATTCATTCCTTGTTCTTATTTCTTCTGTTTTTCGTTTTCTATNTTAAATTTACATTTCTGGACTTTACTACGAGTTTGTGTGTTTTTCTGTGATTTCAGGTATTTTCTGGCTGAAATTGAGGGACTTGAGCAGAAATCAAATTCAGAGGTTGAAGAAGGACTACTGATGCTGTTGGATTCTGACCTCCCTGCACTCAAAATGGATTTTCTGGAGCTACAGAACTTAAAATGGCGCGCTTCCAATTGAGTTGGAAATTAGACATCCAGGGATTTCCAGCAATATATAATAGTCCATACTTTGGCCAAGTTTAGATGACGCAAATTGGCGTTCAACGCCAGCTCTCTGCCCAAATCTGGCGTCCAGCGCCAGAAAAGGATCCAAAACCAGAGTTGAACGCCCAAACTGGCACAAAAGCTGGCGTTCAACTCCAAGAAGGACCTCTACACGTGCAACACTCAAAGCTCAGCCCAAGAACACACCAAGTGGGCCCCGGAAGTGGAGTTATGCATCAATTACTTACTTCTGTAAACCCTAGTAGCTAGTTTATTATAAATAGGACCTATTACTATTGTATTAGGTATCTTTGATCAGTTGTATGCTATCTTAGATCACGTTTGAGGGCTGGCCTCTCGGCCATGCCTGGACTTTCACTTATGTATTTTTAACGGTAGAGTTTCTACACTCCATAGATTAAGGTGTGGAGCTCTGCTGTTCCTCAAAGATTAATGCAAAGTACTACTGTTTTCTATTCAATTCATCTTATTTCGCTTCTAAGATATTCATTCGCTCTTCAACCTGAATGTGATGAACGTGACAATCATCATCATTCCCTATAAACGCGTGCCTGACAACCACTTCCGTTCTACCTTCAACTGAATGAGTATCTCTTAGATCTCTTAATCGGAATCTTCGTGGTATAAGCTAGAATGATGGCGGCATTCAAGAGAATCCGGAAGGTCTAAACCTTGTCTGTGGTATTCCGAGTAGGATTCAATGATTGAATGACTGTGACGAGCTCCAAACTTGCGATTGTTGGGCATAGTTACAGACGCAAAAAGATAGTAAATCTTATTCCAGCATGATCGAGAACCGACAGATGAATAGTCGTGCCGTGACAGGGTGCGTTGACCATTTTCACTGAGAGGATAAGATGAAGGCATTGACAAGGGTGATGCCTCCAGACGATTAGCCGTGCCGTGACAGGGCATTTGGATCATTTTCCCGAAAGAAGACCGAAAGTAGCCATTGACAGTGGTGATGTATCACATAAAGCCAGCCATGGAAAGGAGTAAGACTGATTGGATGAAGATAGCAGGAAAGCAGAAGTTCTGAGGAATGAAAGCATCTCTATTCGCTTATCTGAAATTCTCACCAAGGAATTACATAAGTATTTCTATCCTTTATTATTTATCTTTTAATTATCTAATCCAACCACATTTAACCCTATCTGACTGAGATTTGCAAGGTGACCATAGCTTGCTTCATACCAACAATCTCCATGGGATTCGACCCTTACTCACGTAAGGTATTACTTGGACGACCCAGTGCACTTGCTGGTTAGTTGTGCGAAGTTGTGAACCATGGTATTGGCACCAAGTTTTTGGCGCCATTACCAGGGAAAGAAAGAGCGATGAATTTTACATAATCAAAGTGTAATCACAATTTCTGCGCACCAATAAACAAACAGAAGACAAGAAAGGACGGGAATCTCTACGTCAGAGTGCAGAGAATTCCCTGTGAGGTACTTGTGTAAAATAATAAAATAAAAATACTAAATAAAATAAATAAATAAATTTCGAAAATTATAGGTAGAAATAAGACAGAAAAAATTTGAAATTAACAAGAAAAATAAACAGGAAAAATTAAAATAAAAATAAAGAGGGGACACCAAACTTAATTTCAGAAATTAAGAAAAATTACTAGTAATAAATTCAAAAATAATAAGGTAGAAATTAAATAAAAAATTAAAATTAAAACACCTAATCTAAGCAATCAAACAACTAATAGTTGTTAATCACTGTCAATCCCCGGCAACGGCACCAAAAACTTGGTGCGGAATTTATAACCCACAAACTAACTAGCAAGTGTACCGGGTCGTGCCAAGTAATACCTCAGGTGAGTGAGGGTCGATCCCACGAGGATTGATGGACTAAGAAACAATGGTTAAATGAATTACTTAGTTAGACAAACAGAAGATAGTTTTGAGGGTTCAAAACGCATTAAACAGATGACAGAAAAATAAATAAGTTGGGAATAAAATATGGAGGGCAGTTAAGGCTTCAGAGTTATCTATTTTCTGGATTGACTTTTCTTATTAATTTATTTTAATCATGTAAGATTTAATTCATGGCAACTATATTTGACTAGACCCTAATTCCTTAGACCTTTCTAGTCTCTAACTTTCATCAATAGCCAATTCCTTGGTCAATTAATTCCAATTAGAGGGTGAAGTTCAATTCTAGTTATATGCCACAGAAATCCTAATTACCCAAATATAAGAGGATTATATGTCACGTATCCGTTAAATTTAGATAAACTAGAAATTTAGGAGAATTTATTTTCAAACTGTTGTTCAAGTAAAGAGCTTTTCCAAGTTATACAAGAACTCAATTAGAAAAAGGGTCATACTTCCGTTCCACCCAAATTCATAAAATAAAGAACGAAAACAATTCTTGAAATATAAATCAATACATAAATTAAAATACAAAAATAATAGTATCAATCCATACAATAGACAGAGCTCCTAACCTTAACAGTGGAGGTTTAGTTGCTCATGGTTCAAAGAGAAAAATAAGGATTCTGATAAAATGTATTTTGGCTGAGGTGGAATCCCAAGTTAACTAATTCCCATCCCCTTATATCTAATCCTAATTAATTTAAAATCTATCTTCTAAAACTAAAAATAATATTTTTTCCTATTTTAAAATAAAAGTTTAAATCAGAATTTAAGATCAGCAATTTCTGCGTTTTGTGCATGTGGCGCATGTCACGCGTACGCGTCAATCACGCATACGTGTCGATGGTCTTCTTCGCGTGTCACGCATACGCGTCAGGTACGCGCACGCGTCGCTGTGCAACTTCGCTTTTCACGTGTACGCGTCAGGTACGCACATGCGTCGCCATGGAAAACTCCAAATCACGCGCACGCGTTAGGTAGGCGCACGCGTCGCTCCTCGCTCTCATCTCCTTTAATTCTTGTGCTGATTCCATTTGTACAAGCTTCCTCTCCATCCTCCAAGCCATTCTTGCCCTATATAGCCTTCTTCTCTTTTTCTGTGGAAGCTCCATTAAATCCAACCAAATGCTACCTAAAATAAATAGAATTGCTCAAGACTCAAAGTAGCATCCATAGTAGCTAAAAGATAATTAATTCTTGATTAAACTCAACAATTTAGATACAAATTCACTAGGAAAAGACAGGAAAGATGCTCACGCATAAGCAACCCAGGCATAAGTATATATTATTTTAGTTTTATTTCAGTTTTATTTTAGTTTGATTTCATTTTATCATTCATTGATTTTCAAAGTTTTCCTAGGTTTTTGAATTTTTGTGATCATATACAGTGCTTAAAACAGGGATAGGAAGACTCAGACAAAAAAACAGAACACCTTGGAGGATCTATATGCTGAGGGCATTCGCATGTAAAGTTTTGATCCCCTTGGGGCGTTTCACGTCCATAATGGGCATCAAACACCACCAAGGGGGTGATCTTCTTGTCCCTTCCCATTTTCAATTTTTTTTGCTTGGGGTCAAGCAAACTTTTTAAGTTTGGTATTGCAAAGCGAGCTCTAAGTTTATATTAACATCAATGGCACCAAAGGGAGGTGAATCATCACAGAAGAGCACAGCCTGAGCAGCCACCAACACTGAGGTGGTTGAGTTTAATTTTCCCTTTCTTTCTATTTTTGAGTATTTCATTCTATTTTATGTTTTCCTTTTTAGGCTTGCATGATCACTCTTAGGATTTCTTTGCTTTAGTAGTTTATTTTTGAAAATTTTTTTTGTTTGAAGATGTCTCATGTATTGTCCACTAAGCTTAAAAGAAAATATTTTGAAAAGGAAGTAGTAAAATACATGAGATTTGAGTTATATATTATGAGTTATTCTAGTTACCTAGATATGGTGGCACTATCTCTATTCCTGAATGTACGAATTAACTGTGCATATTTGATATTGAAGTTGAGTATATTAGTTCTTGAGGAACAGGAGCTTAGAGAAGTATTATAGATTCTCTAAAATAAGAAGAGATTTAATTCTTGAAGCAAAACAAATAGCAAAAATAAATAAAAAGAAAAATCAAAAGAAAAAGGTCCAAGTCTTTTAGCATCAATGGTTAGGAGGGTCAGAACTAATCTAAAGGCTCAAAAGAGTGGTTTTCCCTAACCATATGCTTGTGGTGTGAAAGTGTCAAGTAACCCTTGAGACTGAGAACTTAAAGTCATGACCCAATGCTGTTACAGAGTATGCCTAAGGCTTTGAGAATCACTATTTGGGAGAAAAAGGAAGAAAAACTTGAACCCAATGAGTTCTCCAGTTAAGTGCTTGTGGTGTTCTTGTTTCAAGTTAAGCTTGAAGACAAAACACTTAGAGTCATGGCTAGGCTCAAGGTGAAAAGCACCAAAGAAAGAAAATAAAAAACTGTGTTCAAGAATCAATTAGAGCCTAAAGAAGAGAATCTATAATGTGATCCGAGTTCTAGTTTTGAAGGATACCAATTTTGTTGAGCTTCTAAGGATAGTGAGATGCCAAAGCTATTCAGAATTAGAGTGTCATTAGCCCTATTCAGTAACTAGACCTGAGCTTAAATGACAACTCAAGTCTTGTGTATTTTCTCTTCTTGGTCCTATATTGTTTTGGTTGCTTGAGGACAAGCAACAGTTTAAGTTTGGTGTTGTGATGCGTGAGCATCTTATACCCTTTTTCTCCTCATTTTCTAGTTGTTTTTTTTTATTATATTTTAGTGTAAAAAACCACTTTCAACACTACTTTGAGTTGTTTCATTATTTTTATGATTTTAGGTAAAATTCGGGAGAATTTGGCAAAGTTTTATGAAAAAACAAAGAAAGGATAGTAGATGTTGTCAACCCTGACCTCCTTGCATTCCAACGAGCATGACTTGAGCTACAGAGGTCCAATTGAAGCAATTTCAAGGTGTTGGAAAGCCAACTTCCAGAGCTTTCTAACAGTATATAATAGTTTATACTTTTCTTCTGGAATCATTAGCAAATCTGGTGCTAAACGCCAAGCCTGGCATTTAGCGCCCAAGAAGGACAGAATCAGTGCTAGAACTTCCCCCTGCCAGAGCGGAACGCCCACCAGGCATTTCACAGTGTGTGGTATGACTGGACTTCTGGTGAAGAGTACTCTCATGCTAAGTGAGAAGTCCTCAGTAGGAATCTTCTTGTTCCTCCAGCCCTTGGGTACCTTCTTCTTGGGACATCCTCCATCTTTGGTGGGTCGTGAATGTCCAACACGAAACTTAGGTTTGATGCAGGGGGACTGTATGACTGATGGGTTGGAAACGAATTCCAACACCTAAAATTCACCGACAAGTGTACCGGGTCGTATCAAGTAGTAATAACTCACTTAGAGTGAGGTTGATCCCACAGGGATTGATGGATCAAGCAACTTTAGTGGGTGATTAGTTTAGTCAAGCTAACATTGAAGTGAAATTGGATGAAATATAGCCAACAGAAAGTAAATTGACAATAATTGTAAATGACAGAATGTAAATAGGCAGAAAACTTAAAGAGCAAGAAATGTAAATTGACAGAATCTTAAATGACAAGAAATATAAATTGCATCAAAAGTAAAGGGGGCTGGGTGCTGGAAATTAAAGAAAGCAATAGATCAAAGCTTAGAGTAACTGCAGAGAATTAAACTTGCAGAAAAAGTAAATCAAATCATGAACAGAAATATAAAATGCCAAACAAGTGCAGAAGAATTAAATTACTTGAAAGTAAATTGAATTGGGTGCTGGGAATTAAAATTTAACAAGAAAGTGTAAAGTGCAATCAATCAGAAAGCTAGAATATGAAATGGGATGCAGCAGATATCAAACAAAAAAGAAAAATTGCTTGAAGAAGCAAAACAGTAAGAAAACTCAGCTCTATTGTGAAATCTAAAAGGACAAGTGAAGATCTCAGGGGTTGGATGAGACTACAAAACAGGTCTAGATCTCAATTCCTTCCTTGATCCAACAGTAAACAACTTGCGGAAGAAAAGAAGATGAAAGCAGTGAAGAAAAATTAGATCCAAATCACAATTCCTTGAAATTATGTAGAAAAGGAAACAAAGAGAGATCTCAGATCAAGAATGAAACAGAATTCCTTCAATTCTCAATCCAAGACTCAAAAGAAAATTAAAAGAGAGCTATCTATTCTACTTGCTCCCTATTGGAGCCAGCCTTTTTTTTTTTTACAAAAATGAAGATGATGCCTTATATAGGCTTTACAAAATGAAAATGAAAATGAAATTGAAACAAATTACAATTAAAATGAAATTCCTAATCTAATTGATCCTTGTGCGTTTGAGTGATGTCAATTGGGCATTGCTTGCTTTAGATTTTAATAAGAGTGGATCCAAAATGTATTTTTAATTGAAATTGTGCCATGGTGCAGCTCCCAGGGCATAGCTCAGTTGTGAAAGTTAACTGAGCACCCAAACTTGTCTTTGGCCCTTCCTTGTGCGCATAGAAGGGTCCTCTCTTCGATCCTTGGTGGAAGCAATTCAGCTCCAATTTTCCTTGTGAAGAAAACAAAGGTAGAGCTCAGTTGGAAAAGTTAACTGAGCTCCCTTTATATTCCTTGTGTAGCGCTCCACCTTTGAGTGTGAGGCCTTGAGTTCGAACCTTGGTGAGTGCATTTTGTGCATTTTTTCTTGCATAAGCGCTTCTCTTGGTCCCTTGGGTGCTTGGTTCGAACCCTTGTTGAAGCCTTTTCCAAACGTTGCACTTTGATTTTCTTTGAGGAGAGCCCGATAAAGTTAACTTAGTTAACTGAGCTCTATGCTTTTGCCTTGCTCTCTTGGGTGCTCAGTTAACTAAGTTAACTTAGCTCCATGCCTTGCTCCCTTGGCCCTTGGTCTAGGGCCTTTGCTGCCTTGATGCCACGCTTTTGAATGCCCGAGAACATTCAAAGGAATAAACGCTACTCTTTGCTTTAATGAACGCTTATTATAGCGTTTATTCTTTAAATGAATGCATAAGCCAATGATCACAAATCCTTATCAATCATGCATGCATTTAACACCTTATCAATCAATAATGCCAATTAACGTGAAGCTTTATTTGTTCATTTGCTAATTGCATTAGTGATTAAAGTTTCATGCATTGTTTTCATTGGCCGTAGCATTCATGATTTGCCAATTGCATTTCATTCATTAATAATGCCATTGCATTGATATTGCATGGTTCATGATGGCATCATTAATTAAATGCATGCATAAGGCATTGATAATTTAGTGCATGCATGCCTTAATTTATTAACTCATGATAATGAATGCATAAAGCATTAATGCATGCCATGGCTTCATGGTCATGGGCCACGCTTTTAAAAGCGTGGCCTAAGGCTCCAAAGTGTGTTCCAACTTCAAAGTGTGCCCTAAAACTCTTTTTTTCTCCTTTTTAGCTTATTTTGTGCTTCTTTGCCTCTTTTTCTTCTTATTTCCTACAAAGTTTATCAAATTAAAAGATCAAAGAAATATACCATTTAAGCACCAAAGAATGCAATATTTAAGCACTAATCATCAATTTCTTGTATGAAAAAGCATAGAAAAACATGACATGATGACATGTCATCAATGGCTTTCCACCAAGTGAGAAGGCTTGAGCTATGAACTCTGCATGCATGTACCTCCTTTGTCAGAGAGTGATGGAGGTTTGAAAACCTGGAAGACCAAATAGTCTTCCCACAGCCTCAGAACCAACTCTCCTCTCTTAACATCAATCAGGGCTCTTCCTGTAGCTAGGAATGGCCTTCCTAAGATGATGGAGTCATCTGTATCCACTCCCATATCAAGTATCACAAAGTCTTTAGGGTGGTTTAGGTCTTCAACTTTTACTAGAACATTCTTCACCAATCCGTATGCCCACTTCTGGGACTTGTCCGCCATCTCTAATGAAATTCTTGTGGGCTGCACCTCTTCGATCCCTAGTTTCTTCATCACAGAGAGATGATCAGATTTATCCTTGAACCAAGATTACACAGTGCCTTCTCAAATATAATAATCCCTATAGTACATGGGATCAGGAAGCTTTTGGGATCTGACATCTTCTTGGGTAGCCTCTTCTGGCCCAGTGCATTGCACTCCTTAGTGAGCACCACAGTTTCATCTTCCTTCAAGGCCTTCTTCTCAGAGAGTGCACTTTTCAAATAGGGCATATAAGGAGGCATCTTTTCCAACACCTCAACAAAAAGAATATTGATTTGTAACTTTTTAAAGATTTCTAAGAATTGAGTCATCTGCTCATCCTGTGTCTCCTCTTGAAGCTTCTGAGGGTGTTGTACTTTAGGCTCTTGTGCCACCACTGGGACATGTAACAAGGTGCTCCCAATCTTCTCTTGGGACTGTTCTTCCTTTAAATCCTCAGCAGCTTGCACCTCCTTGGGCTCAGCCTCCTTGCCCATGGTGAGGGCCTTACATTTTTCTCTTAGATTTACCTCTATGTTGATGGGAAGAGTGCTAGGAGATCTCCTAGGTATCCTCTTGCTCAACTGACCTATTTGCACTTCCAAGTTCCGAATTGAAGATCTTGTCTCTTGTATAAAGCTGTGGGTTGTCTTGGAAAGTTCAGAGACTACTATTGTGGCTAAGTCAGAGATGCTCTGTGTTTGAAAGGGCTCTTACTGCTGCTGAAAGGATTGGAGCTGCCTGTTGTTAAACCTATTCTGATTGGATCTGCCCTGGTTGTTGTTGAAGTTTTGTTGGGGCTTTTGCGGCTTCTCTCTCCACACAAAGTTAGGGTGATTCCTCCATCCCTAATTAAAAGTATTCAAATAGGGATTGATAAGCGGATAATTTATACGCTTTTTGGCATTGTTTTTACATAGTTTTCAGTATGATTTAGTTAGTTTTTAGTATATTTTTATTAGTTTTTAATTAAAATTCACATTTCTGGATTTTACTCTGAGTTTGTTTGTTTTTCTGTGATTTCAGGTATTTTCTGGCTGAAATTGAGGGACTTGAGCAAAAATCAGATTCAGAGGTTGAAGAAGGACTGCAGATGCTGTTGGATTCTGACCTCCCTGCACTCAAAGTGGATTTTCTGGAGCTACAAAACTCCAAATAGCACGCTCTCAATTGCGTTGGAAAGTAGACATCCAGGGCTTTCCAGAAATATAAAATAGTCCATACTTTGATTAAGGATAGACGATGTAAACTGGCGTTGAACACCAGTTCCATGCTGCATTCTAGAGTCAAACGCCAGAAACAGGTTACAAAGTGGAGTTAAACGCCAGAAACAGGTTACAAACTGGCGTTCAACTCCAAGAGAAGCTTCTACACGTGTAATGCTCAATGCTCAGCCCAAGCACACACCAAGTGGGCCCCAGAAGTGGATTTCTGCATCAATTACTCATTTTTGTAAACCCTAGTAACTAGTTTAGTATAAATAGGACTTTTTACTATTGTATTTACATCTTTGGATTATCTTTTGATCTTTTGATCACGTTTTAGGGGGGCTGGCCATTTGGCCATGCCTGAACCTTTATCACTTATGTATTTTCAATGGTAGAGTTTCTACACACCATAGATTAAGGTGTGGAGCTCTGCTGTTCCTCAAAGATTAATGCAAAGTACTACTGTTTTTTCTATTCAATTCAACTTATTCCGCTTCTAAGATATTCATTCGCACTTCAATATGATGGATGTGATGATTGTGACAATCATCATCATTCTCAACTTATGAACACGTGCCTGACAACCACTTCCGTTCTACCTTAGATTGAATGGATATCTCTTAGATATCTAATACAGGGGACCGAGTCCGAGTTATTAGTGTCTTTGTGGTATAAGTTAGATCCCATGGATGGCCATTCCTGAGATCCAGAAAGTCTAAACTTTGTCTGTGGTATTCCAAGTAGGATCTGGGAAGGGATGGCTGTGACGAGCTTCAAACTCGCGAGTGCTGGGCGTAGTGACAGACGCAAAAGGATCAATGGATCCTATTCCAGTATGATCGAGAACCGACAGATGAATAGCTGGTGCACGATTTGTGAATCACACTTTTCATACTCGTACCACTAACCAGCAAGTGCACTGGGTCGTCCAAGTAATACCTTACGTGAGTAAGGGTCGAATCCCACAGAGATTGTTGGTTTGAAGCAATCTATGGTTATCTTGAAATTCTTAGTCAGGAAGTCAATTATATTTATCAGTTGAGTTGCGAATAAACAAGAGAGCATGGATTAAAGGTTACTTGTTATGCAGTAATGGATAATATGTTGGAGTTTTGGAGATGCTTTGTCTTCAGAATCTCTGCTTTCCTCTGTCCTCTGATTCATGCATGCACGTCCTCCTATGGCAAGCTGTGTGTAGGTGGATCACCGTTGTCAATGGCTACCATCCATCCTTCCAGTAAAAAGGGTCCAGGTGCGCTGTCACCGCACGGCTAATCATCTGCAGGTTCTCAGTCGTACCAGAATAGGATTTACTATCCTTTTGCGTCTGTCACTACGCCCAGCATTCGTGAGTTTGAAGTTCGTCACAGCCATCTAATCCCAGAATCCTACTCGGAATACCACAAACAATGTTTAGACTTTCTGGATTCTCATGAATGCCGCCATCAATCTAGCTTATACCACGGAGATTCTAATTAGGGAATCTAAGAGATATTCATTCAATCTGATGTAGAACGGAAGTGATTGTCAGACACACGTTCATGGATTGAGGAAGGTGATGA
>NC_029793.2:104298344-104303718 GCF_000816755.2 Arachis ipaensis
ATCCCACGGAGATTGTTAGTTTGAAGCAATCTATGGTTATCTTGTAAATCTTAGTCAGGATATTTATCATATTTATCAGTTGAGTTGCGAATAAACAAGAGAGCATGGATTAAAGGTTACTTGTTATGCAGTAATGGATAATATGTTGAGATGCTTTGTATACTTTGTCTTCAGAATCTCTGCTTTCCTCTGTCCTCTGATTCATTAAAAAGGGTCCAGGTGCGCTGTCACCGCACGGCTAATCATCTGCAGGTTCTCAGTCGTACCAGAATAGGATTTACTATCCTTTTGCGTCTGTCACTACGCCCAGCATTCGTGAGTTTGAAGTTCGTCACAACCATCCAATCCCAGAATCCTACTCGGAATACCACAGACAAGGTTTAGACTTTTCGGATTCTCATGAATGCCGCCATCAATCTAGCTTAGACCACGGAGATTCTGATTAAGGAATCTAAGAGATATTCATTCAATCTGATGTAGAATAGAAGTGATTGTCAGACATACGTTCATGGGTTGAGGAAGGTGATGAGTGTCACTGATCATCACCTTCTCCATAGTTAGGTGCGAATGGATATCTTAGATAGGAACACGCATGTTTGAATGGAAAACAGAAATACTTGCATTAATTCATCAAGACACAGCAGAGCTCCTCACCACCAACAATGGAGTTTAGAGACTCATGCCGTCAAAGAGTATAAAGTTTTGATCTAAAAAATGTCATAAGATGCAAAATGAATCTCTAAAAGTTGTTTAAATACTAAACTAGTAACCTAGGTTTACAGAAAATGAGTAAACTATAACAGATAGGGCAGAAATCCACTTCTGGGGGCCACTTGGTGTGTGCTGGGACTGAGACTAAAGCTTCTCACATGCCTGGGGCTGTTTTGGGCGTTCAACGCCAGCTTTGGATCCTTTTCTGGCGTTGAACTTCAACTTGCAACTTGTTTCTGGCGCTGGACGCCAGAATTGGGCAGAGAGCTGGCGTTGAATGCCAGTTTACGTCGTCTATCCTTGAGCAAAGTATGGACTATTATATATTTCTGGAAAGCCCTGGATGTCTACTTTCCAACTCAATTGGAAGCACGCCATTTGGAGTTCTGTAGCTCCAGAAAATCCATTTTGAGTGCAGGGAGGTCAGAATCCAACAGCATCAGCAGTCCTTTTTCAGCCTGAATCAGATTTTTGCTCAGCTCCCTCAATTTCAGCCAGAAAATACCTGAAATTACAAAAAAACACACAAACTCATAGTAAAGTCCAGAAATGTGGATTTGCCTAGAAACTAATGAAAATAAACTAAAAACCAACTAAAACATACTAAAATCTATATGAAATTAACCCCAAAAAGCGTATAAAATATCCGCTCATCACAACACCAAACTTGAACTGTTGCTTGTCCTCAAGCAACTAGACAAATAAAATATAAGACTAATAAGTCAAGAAGCAATAATATCTCAGAGTTTTTTTTGAGTGAAGCTCAGATTCTAATTAGATGAGCGGGACTAGTAGCTTTTTGCTTCCGAACAGTTTTGGCATCTCACTTTATCCATTGAAGCTCAGAGTGCTTGGCATCTTTAGGAACTTAGAATTCAGATAGTGTTATTGATTCTCCTATTTCAGTATGATGATTCTTGAACACAGCTACTTTATGAGTCTTGGCCGTGGCCCTAAGCACTTTGTTTTCCAGTAATACCACCGGATACATAAATGCCACAGACACATAATTGGGTGAACCCTTTTAGATTATGACTCAGCTTTGCTAAAGTCCCCAATTAGAGGTGTCCAGGGTTCTTAAGCACACTCTTCTTTCTGCTTTGGACCTTGACTTTAACCGCTCAGTCTCAAGTTTTCACTTGACACCTTCACGCCACAAGCACATGGCTAGGGACAGCTTGGTTTAGCCGCTTAGGCCAGGATTTTATTCCTTTAGGCCCTCCTATCCACTGATGCTCAAAGCCTTGGGATCCTTTCTATTACCCTTGCCTTTTGGTTTTAAGAGCTTTGGCTTTTTCTGCTTGCTTTTTCTTTCTCTCTCTTTTTTTTTTCTGCAAGCTTTGTTCTTTGCTACTTTTTCTTTGCTTCAAGAATCATTTTTATGATTTTTCAGATTATCAATAACATGTCTCATGTTCATCATTCTTTCAAGAGCCAACATATTTAACAGTCTTAAACAACAAATTCAAAAGACATATGCACTGTTCAAGCATTCATTCAGACGACAGAAAGCATTGCCACCACATGTTACTGATTAGAATTTTTCTTATTAAAAACTCGAATTTTATTGCCTCTTATTCAAAAGATCTACTATTTTATTCATGTTTGCTGATGATGAGAAAAATAGACTATAACTTAATTGGAGGTAAAATCAAAATAGACATCAATTACTACTATATGACTCCTAAGGTAAACTCTTATAATGACAACTATCACAGAGTTAAAGCAGAAATTGGAATTTAACAACCTTTGTTCTGGGAAGTGGATGTTCCTCGGATCTGTGGGGTGCTTGGTCCTTCAAGAGATAACTTCTGGCGCTTCAATTCCGTCAAGTCACGCCCTTGCTCTTCCTGTTCTTTAATCAAATAGCAAAGAATTTGACTTTGTTCCTTCTGTTCCTTTATTATTTGTTCTATAGCTTCTTGCATCTTGGTAACATATGTTTCAAGATACTCCCAATATTCAGATTGAGGGATTTCTGGGAGAAATTCCTGTGTTTTCTTCTTGATGGGGTCATCCTGTACTTGTTGTTTTTCTATTGATGCTTTAGTGATTGGTTTCTCAATTGAGATATACTCAGTTATTCCCATCCTTACTCCAGCGTCCTTGTAGAGCAGAGAAATCAAGCTTGGGTAAGCCAACCTGGCCTCTTTAGAATTTTTATTAGCAATTTTGTAGAATTCAGTTGAAATTATCTCAGACCCATTATTTTGTTATAATGGTCTGAATGTTCTTTAGATAAGAACTTCCCTTGATTCCAAAGTGGTTTTGGAACGCTCTCTTTCTTGCCTCTTGAAGTGGGTTATTTTCCCTTAGGAGCCATGATCTTAGTGATCACGAATAAACACACCAAACTTAGAGGTTTGCTTGTCCTCAAGCAAAAGAAAAGAAAGGAGAGGGATAGAAGGGGAGCTAGGTGCAATTGTTGATGGAGGGGGGTGGAGGCCGAACCGATATTTAAAGGGAGGGTGTGGGTTCGAAAATTTTAGAAAAGATATGATAAAAAAGATTGATTTGGAAAAGATAAGATAGAAGATATGATAAGAGAGGATATAGTTTAAAATTGAAAAGATATGAAAAATTTTTGAAAAAGATAAATCTAGATTTTGAAAAAGATAATGTGGAGATTTGAAAAAGATATTAGTTGAAAAGATAGATTTGTTTTGAAAATTTGAAAAAGAGTTAAATTGAATTGAAAAAGAGGGTTTGTGCTTATGGATTAAGATACATTTGATATTTTTAAGGTAGGGTTTTTAGAAATTAGGGATTTTAAAAATCAGGGTTCTTAACATGTTTATGCAAGAAATCATGAATTGAAGCATGAAAATTTAGATTAAAATAAAAAATATGAAGAAAAAAATGAATTTACCTCCTCCCCACCATCCTGGCGTTTGAACGCCCAAACGCTGCTTGTTTTGGGCGTTCAGCGCCCAAATGCTGCCTCTCCTGGGCGTTCAACGCCCAGCTGCTGCTTCTTTCTGGCGTTGAACGCCAGGAAGTCCTTTGTTACTGGGCGTTTTTCTGAACGCCCAGAATGCTGTAAATCTGGCGTTAAACGCCCAGAAAGAGCTTCTTTCTGGCGTTTAATGCCCAGATGGCTATCCTCACTGGCGTTCAACGCCCAGTGGATGCTTCTGTTGGGCGTTGAACGCCCAAAACAGACTTTTACTGGCGTTTTCTTGCCAGTGAGCTCTTTTTCTCTGTTTTGTGTGCAGAATCCTTCTGTAACCCTGTGAACTTATACAATTGACTCTTTACCTTAGGATAAGTGAACTTTAAAATAAAAATAAAAATAAAAATAGGGCAAAATGCTTAGAGGATTGATGCCCCATGGCTGGGTTGCCTCCCAGCAAGCGCTTCTTTATTGTCTTTAGCTGGACCTTGCTGAGCTTTTAGTCTAGCTTCAGCCTTGAGCACTCTTGCTCAACATTGCCTTCAAGATAGTGCTTGATTCTCTGTCCATTGACAATGAACTTCTTATCAGAATCAATATCTTGAAGCTCCACATAACCATATGGTGATACACTTGTAATCACATATGGTCCCCTCCACCGGGACTTCAGTTTCCCGGGGAATAGCCTGACCCTAGAGTTGAACAACAGAACCTTTTGTCCTGGTTCAAAGATTCTAGATGACAGCTTTCTGTCATGCCACTTTTTTTATTTTTCTTTATAAAGCTTGGCATTTTCGAAAGCAGTGAATCTGAATTCCTCTAGCTCATTTAGCTGGAGCAATATTTTTTCTCCATCTAATCTGGCATCAAAGTTCAGGAATCTGGTTGCCCAGTAGGCTTTATGTTCCAGTTCCACGGGCAGGTGACATGCCTTACCATAGACAAGTTGGTATGGAGAGGTCCCTATAGGAGTCTTGAATGCTGTTCTGTATGCCCAAAGAGCATCATCCAAGCTTCTTGCCCAATCCTTTCTACGGGTATTTACAGTCCGTTCTAGGATTCTTTTTAGCTCTCTGTTAGAGACTTCAGCTTGTCCATTAGTCTGTGGATGATATGGAGTCGCTACCTTGTGGCGAATCCCATACCGGACCATGGCAGAGTAAAGTTGTTTGTTGCAGAAGTGAGTGCCCCCATTACTGATTAGTACTCTAGGGACCCCAAACCTTCTGAAGATATATTTCTGGAGGAACGTCAGCACTGTTTTAGTATCATTGGTGGGTGTGGCAATGGCCTCAACCCATTTTGATACATAGTCAACTGCCACCAGAATATAAGTGTTTGAGAATGATGGTGGGAAAGGTCCCATGAAGTCAATTCCCCATACGTCAAACAACTCAATCTCCAAGATTCCTTGTTGAGGCATGGCGTAACCATGAGGCAGATTACCAGCTCTTTGGCAACTGTCACAGTTACGTACAAACTCTCGGGAATCTTTATAGAGTGTGGGCCAATAGAAGCCACATTGGAGGACCTTGGTGGCTGTTCGCTCACCTCCGAAATGGCCTCCATATTGAGATCCATGGCAATGCCATAGGATCCTCTGTGCTTCTTCTCTAGGAACACACCTACGGATTATTCCGTCTGCACATCTCTTAAAGAAATAGGGTTCATCCCACAAGTAGTACTTTGCATCAGTGATTAATTTTTTCTTTTGTTGCCTGTTGTACTCTTTGGGTATGAACCTTGCAGCTTTATAGTTTGCAATATCGG
>NC_029793.2:104303888-104305324 GCF_000816755.2 Arachis ipaensis
AATCCCTTCAGTCACCATGAAGTGACATTTTTCCCAGTTTAAGACTAGGTTGGTCTCTTGGCATCTCTTCAGGACAAGTTTCAGGTGATCAAGACAGGAGCTGAATGAGTCTCCATATACTGAGAAGTCATCCATGAAGACCTCTAGAAATTTTTCCACCATATCAGAGAAAATAGAGAGCATGCATCTCTGGAGGTTGCAGGCGCATTACACAGCCCAAATGGCATCCTTCTATAAGCAAACACTCCAGATGGACATGTGAATGCTGTTTTCTCTTGATCCTGGGGATCTACTGCAATCTGGTTATAGCCTGAGTAGCCATCCAAAAAGCAGTAATAATCATGACCTGCCAGTCTTTCTAGCATCTGGTCTATGAATGGTAAAGGAAAATGATCCTTTCTGGTGGCTATATTGAGCCTTCTGTAGTCAATACACATGCGCCACCCTGTAACTGTTCTTGTAGGAACCATTTCATTTTTTTCATTATGGATCACTGTCATGCCTCCCTTTTTTGGGACGACTTGGACAGGACTCACCCAGGGGCTATCAGAAATAGTATAAATAATCCCAGCCTCTAGTAATTTGGTGACCTCTTTCTGCACCACTTCCTTCATGGCTGGATTTAGCCGCCTCTGTGGTTGAACCACTGGTTTAGCATTATCTTCCAATAAGATTTTGTGCATGCATCTAGCTGGGCTTATGCCCTTAAGGTTACCTATGGACCACCCAAGAGCTGTCTTGTGTGTCCTTAGCACTTGAATAAGTGCTTCCTCTTCCTGTAGATTTAAAGCAGAGCTTATGATCACTGGAAAAGTGTCATCTTCTCCCAGAAATACATATTTCAGGGATGGTGGTAATGGTTTGAGCTCGGGTTTAGGAGGTTTTTCCTCTTCCAAACGAAATTTCAGAGGCTCTTTTATCTCCTCTGAATCCTCCAAGTCAGGTTGAACATCTTTAAAGATGTCTTCCAACTCTGATTCGAGACTCTCAGCCATGTTGATCTCTTCTACCAAAGAGTCAATAAGATCAACTTTCATGCAGTCTTTTGATGTGTCTGGATGCTGCATGGCTTTGATAGCATTCAACTTAAACTCATCATCATTGACTCTCAGGGTTATTTCCCCTTGTTGGACATCAATGAGGGTTCGTCCAGTTGCTAGGAAGGGTCTTCCTAGAATGAGAGTAGCACTCTTGTGCTCCTCCATTTCCAGCACTACAAAGTCAATGGGAAAGGCGAATGGCCCAACTCTGACAATCATATCTTCAATCACGCCTGATGGGTATTTAATGAAGCCATTAGCAAGTTGGAGACATATCCGGGTTGGTTTAACTTCTTCAGTTAAGCCAAGCTTTCTGATAGTAGATGCAGGTATTAGGTTGATGCTTGCCCCAAGATCGCACAAGGCTGTCTTGGTGCAATTACCTTCTAATGTACA
>NC_029793.2:104305492-104307118 GCF_000816755.2 Arachis ipaensis
TTATCATGTACTGTGTCAGCAATTTGTAAAAATTGTGCCAGAAACTCTGTAGGTTCTTCCTGTGGAAGACCGGAATACTGGCAACTTTGCTGCACCATGATAATGAGCTGAGGATTCAACTTAAAGCTACTGGCTCCAATGGAAGGTATGCAGATACTACTCCCTTATGAAGCAGTAGAGGGGTTAGCATATGACCCCAGAGTCCTCCTGGACTGTTCATTTCCACTTAGATCCATGATGGAGAAAGGGAGATGATGTAAAATAAAAAATTTTTATTTATTTATTTATTTATTTATTTATTTCGAAAATGAAATAAATTAAAATAAAATAAATAAAAATAGGTGAAGATTTTCGAAAAAATGAGGGGAGAGAAAGTGGTCAGGAAGTTTTGAAAAGGATATGATTTGGAAAAGATTTTAAATTTTGAAAAAAAATCTGAATTTTAGAAATGAATTTCGAAAATTTGTTTTAGAAATAGAGAGAAAAGATATTTTTTTGAATTTAGTGAGGAAAGAGAAAAACAATAAAATAGCACAAGATTTAAAAGTTTTAGAAAATTTTCCTAATCTAAGCAACAAAATAAATCGTTAGTTGTTCAAACACGAACAATCCCCGGCAACGGCGCCAAAAACTTGGTGCACGAATTGTGAATCACACTTTTCACACTCGTACCACTAACCAGCAAGTGCACTGGGTTGTCCAAGTAATACCTTACGTGAGTAAGGGTCGAATCCCACAGAGATTGTTGGTTTGAAGCAATCTATGGTTATCTTGAAATTCTTAGTCAGGAAGTCAATTATATTTATCAGTTGAGTTGCGAATAAACAAGAGAGCATGGATTAAAGGTTACTTGTTATGCAGTAATGGATAATATGTTGGAGTTTTGGAGATGCTTTGTCTTCAGCATCTCTGTTTTCCTCTGTCCTCTGATTCATGCATGCACGTCCTCCTATGGCAAGCTGTGTGTAGGTGGATCACCGTTGTCAATGGCTACCATCCATCCTTCCAGTGAAAAGCGTCCAGGTGCGCTGTCACCGCACGGCTAATCATCTGCAGGTTCTCAGTCGTACCGGAATAGGATTTACTATCCTTTTGCGTCTGTGACTACGCCCAGTGATGAGCGGATAATTTATACACTTTTTGGCATTGTTTTTAGTATATTTTTAGTAAAATCTAGTTACTTTTAGGGATGTTTTCATTAGTTTTTATGTTAAATTCACATTTCTGGACTTTATTATGAGTTTGTGTGTTTTTCTGTGATTTCAGGTATTTTCTGGCTGAAATTGAGGGACTTGAGCAAAAATCAGATTCAGAGGTTGAAGAAGGACTGCTAATGCTGTTGGATTCTGACCTCCCTGCACTCAAAATGGATTTTCCGGAGCTACAAAACTCAAAATGGTGCGCTTCCAATTGCGTTGGAGAGTAGACATCCAGGGCTTTCCAGCAATATATAATAGTCCATACTTTGCCTACGTTTAGACGATGTAAACTGGTGTTCAACGCCAGCTCTCTGCCCAATTCTGGCGTCCAGCGCCAGAAACAAGCTGCAAAGTGGAGTTCAACGCCCAAACTGGCACAAAAGCTGGCGTTCAACTCCAAGAAGGACCTCTCCACGTGTAGACTTCA
>NC_029793.2:104307932-104314178 GCF_000816755.2 Arachis ipaensis
AGAATGACTGCACTGCATTCTTCAGTGAGGAGAACTCTTTCTGTTTCTCTCCAATGCTTTTTATGACTCAAGATCTCTTTCACGAACTTTGCATAAGAAGGTATTTGCTCAAGTGCTTCTGTAAATGGAATCTTTATTTCAAGAGTCCTGAGATAATCTGCAAAGCGAGCAAATCGCTTATCCTGTTCCTCTTTTCGGAGTTTTTGAGGATAAGGTATCTTGGCTTTATATTCCTCAACCTTAGTTGCTGTAGGTTTATTGCCTACAGAAGTGGTTGAAGAAGCCTTTTTAGAGGGGTTGTCATCAGCACTTATGTGTATCTGATCCCTCTCTGGTAATTGAGTTCCAGAGTTAGAAGCTGGAGTGACGTTAGACGCCAATTCCTTGTCTGTTCCTGGCGTCTGAACGCCTGAACTGTGCCCATTTTGGGCGTTCAACGCCAGATCCTGCCCATTTTGGGCGTTCAACGCCAGATCCTTGCTTGTTTCTGGCGTTGAACGCCAGTCCTTGCTTGTTACTGGCGTTGAACGCCAGTCTTGGGTATGGTCTGGGCGTTCAGTGCTCGTCTTCCACCAGATTGCTGGCGTTTTAATGCCAGAATTACTTTTCCCTGGGCTCTTACTGTCCTCAGGTAAATTTTGGGTGGTTTGCTCATTCCTTAGCTCTTTGCTGCCTTGAGGTGGGGTATTTAATGTTTTCCCACTTCTTAGTTGAACTGCTTGGCATTCTTCTGTTATTTATCTTGACAGCTGCTGCTTTGTTTGCTTCAATTGTTCTTCCATAGAAAACCCCATTACTATTTTATATCTGCCTGACTGAGATTTACAAGGTGACCATAGCTTGCTTCATACCAACAATCTCTGTGGGATTCGACCCTTACTCACGTAAGGTATTACTTGGACGACCAAGTGCACTTGCTGGTTAGTTATGCGAAGTTGTGAAGATATGTTTAGACCATGGTTCTGTGCATCCGTTTTTGGTGCCATTGCCAGGGAATCAATTTCGAACAACAATTCATTACCAGAGATCACAATTTCGTGCACCAAGTTTTTGGCGCTGTTGCCGGGGATTGTTCGAGTTTGGACAACTGACGGTTCATCTTGTTACTTAGATTGGGTAATTTCCTTCTTATTTTCAAAAAGTTTTCAAAAAAAAAATTTTTCAAAAATATTTCAAAAATTTCTCCTTTGTTTTCGAAAAAAAATTTTAAAATAAAAATGTTTTCAAAAATATATTTTTCTTCAGAATTTTTAAGAATGAATTCTAGTGTTTCATGAAGCATGTTGAAGCCTGGCTGGCTGTAAAGCCATGTTTAATTCTTTTGGATAGGGCATGCTAGGCGTGTCATGTCTGAGTTACATACTAAAGCTTGGCTGGCTATTAAGCCATGCCTGACCCTTTGATTGGAGCTTTAGACTAAAGAGCATAAGATTCCTGGAATTCATATTAAACATTTTGGAATCCTTATTTTTCTTTTTCAAAATGATTTTCGAAAAAAATTAAAAGAAAAAAAAAATTCATAAAATCATAAAAATCAAAAATATTTTTTGTGTTTCTTGTTTGAGTCATGTGTCATGTTATAAGTTTGGTGTCAATTGCACGTGCATCTTGCATTTTTCGAAAAAAATCATGCATTCATAGTGTTCTTCATGATCTTCAAGTTGTTCTTGGTAAGTCTTCTTGTTTGATCTTTGCATTTGCATGTTTTGTGTCTTTTCTTGTTTTTCATATGCATTCTTGAATTCTTAGTGCCTAAGCATTAAAGATTTCTAAGTTTAGTGTCTTGCATGTTTTCTTTGCATTAAAAATTTTTCAAAAATATGTTCTTGGTGTTCATCTTGGCATTCAAAGTGTTCTTGGTGTTCATCTTGACATTCATAGCATTCTTGCATGCATTCATTGTTTTGATCCATAACTTTCATGCATTGCATCATTTTTCTTGTTTTTCTCTCTTATCATAAAAATTCAAAAATCAAAAAAATATCTTTCCCTTTTTCTCTCTTAAAATTTCGAAATTAGATTTGACTTTTTCAAAAATTTTAAAAATCTAGTTGTTTTTATGAGTCAAATCAAATTTTCAATTTAAAAAAAAAATCTTATCTTTTTCAAAATCTTTTTCAAAAATCAAATCTTTTTTCAATTTTTTTAGTTATTTTCGAAAATTTCAAAAATATTTTTCAAAAATCTTTTTCTTAATTTTACATCATATTTTCGAAAATAACATCATCAATTAATGTTTTGATTCAAAAATTTCAAGTTTGTTACTTACCTGTTAAGAAAGATTCAAACTTTAAGTTCTAGAATCATATCTTGTGATTTCTTGTGAATCAAGTCATTAATTGAGATTTTAAAAATCAAATCTTTTTCAAAAACTAATTTCTATCATATCTTTTCAAAAATATCTTCTTATCTTTTCAAAATTTGTTT
This sequence comes from Arachis ipaensis, assembly GCF_000816755.2. Classification (NCBI taxonomy): domain Eukaryota; kingdom Viridiplantae; phylum Streptophyta; class Magnoliopsida; order Fabales; family Fabaceae; genus Arachis; species Arachis ipaensis. The sequence goes on from NC_029793.2 coordinate 104,310,360, forward strand.
CAACTAACTAACTAACTTTTTGTTTGTTTCTTATCTTTTTCAAAACTACCCAACTAACTCTCTCCCTCTAATTTTCAAAAATATCTTCTCTCTTTTTCAAAATTTCTTTTTAATTAACTAATTATTTTAATTTTTTATTTTAATTTTCGAAAAAAAAAATTTACTAACCTTTTTCAAAAATTATTTTCGAAAATCCTCTCCCTCTCTCCTCTTATTCTATTTATTTATTCATCTACTAACATCTCTTCCTCACATCACTCACCAAATTCAAACCCCCTCTTCTATCTGTGTTCGAATTTTTTCTCTTCTTTTCTTCTTCTACTAACAATAAGGAACCTCTTTACTGTGACATAGAAAGCTCAAGAACTCATTGATATGGTTGCTAATAACCAGTTCATGTACACTTCTGAGAGGAATCCTGTGAGTAATGGGACGCCCATGAAGAAGGGAGTTCTTGAAATTGATACTCTGAATGCCATATTAGCTCAGAACAAAATATTGACTCAGCAAGTCAATATGATTTCTCAGAGTCTAAATGGAATGCAAGCTGCATCCAACAGTACTCAAGAGGCATCTTCTGAAAAAGAAGCTTATGATCCTGAGAACCCTGCAATAGCAGAGGTAAATTATATGGGTGAACCTTATGGAAACACATATAATCCATCATGAAGAAATCACCCAAATCTCTCATGGAAGGATCAAAAGCCTCAACAAGGCTTTAATAATGGTGGAAGAAACAGGTTTAGCAATAGCAAGCCTTTTCCATCATCCACTCAGTAACAGACAGAGAATTCTGAGCAGAATCCATCTAGCTTAGCAAATTTAGTCTCTGATCTATCTAAGGCCACTGTGAATTTCATGAATGAAACAAGGTCTTCCATTAGAAATTTGGAAGAACAAGTGGGCCAGCTGAGTAAAAGGATCACTGAAATCCCTCCTAGTACTCTCCCAAGCAATACTGAAGAGAATCCAAAAGGAGAGTGCAAGGCCATTGAATTAATTACCATGGCCGAACCCACAAGAGAGGAGAAGGACATGAGTCCCAAGGAGGAAGACCTCCTGGGACGTCCAGTGTTCAATAAGGAGTTTTCCTTTGAGGAACCAAAGGATTCTGAGGCTCATCTAGAGACCATAGAGATTCCATTAAACCTCCTTATGCCATTCATGAGCTCTGATGAGTATTCCTCTTCTGAAGAGAATGAGGATGTTACTGAAGAGCAAGCTGCCAAGTTCCTTGGTGCAATCATGAAGCTAAATGCTCAAGAAAACAGGCTTATGGACAAGTAGAGGACGTGTTAGTAAAGGTTGAAGGCCTTTACATCCCTACTGATTTCATAGTCCTAGATACTGGGAAGGATGGGGATGAATTCATCATCCTTGGAAGACCTTTCTTAGCCACAGCAAGAGCTGTGATTGATGTGGACAGAGGGGAATTAATCCTTCAACTAAATGAGGATAACCTTGTGTTTACAACTCAAGGATCTCTCTCTACATCCATGGAGAGGAAGCAGAAAAAGCTTCTCTCAAAGCAGAGTCAACTAGAGCCCCCACAGTCAAACTCTAAGTTTGGTGTTGGGAGGCCACAACCAAACTCTAAGTTTGGTGTTGGGAAGTTTCAACAAAGCTCTGAACATCTGTGAGGCTCCATGAGAGCCCACTGTCAAGATATTGACATTAAAGAGCGCTTGTTGGGAGGCAACCCAATGTTTATTTATCTAATTTTATTTTTGTCTTTCATGTTTTCTTAGGTTCATGATCATGTGGAGTCACAAAATAAACGAAAAATTTAGAAACAGAATCAAAAACAACGGAAGAAAAATCACACCCTGGAGGAAGCACCTGTTTGGCGTTCAACGCCAGAACAGAGCATGGTTCTGGCAGTGAATGCCCAAAATGGGCAGTATCTGGGCGTTGAACGCCCAAAATGAGCAGCATCTGGGCGCTGAACGCCAGAATTGCAGCCTGGAGAAGATTTGGCACTGAACGCCCAGAACAAGCATGGTTTTGGCGTTCAACGCCAGAAATGGGCAACAAATGGGCGTTGAACACCCAAAATGGGCACCAACCTGGCGCTGAACGCCCAGAGTTGTGTGCAAGGGCATTTTACATGCCTAATTTGGTGCAAAGTTATAATTCCTTGAACACCTCAGGATCTGTGGACCCCACAGGATCATCTCAGGATCTGTGAATCTCACAGGATCCCCACCCACCTCACCCTCTCTCTCTCCATTCATGGTCATCCCTTCTGTTTTCCATTCACCTCACATCCATACACACATCCCTCTATCTCCTCCATATCTTCTTCTTCTTCATCTATTCTTTCTTCTCTTGCTCGAGGGCGAGCAATATTCTATGTTTGGTGTGGTAAAAGCATAAGCTTTTTGTTTTTCCATTACCATTAATGGCACCTAAGGCCAGAGAAACCTCAAGAAAGAGGAAAGGGAAGACAAATTCTTCCACCTCTGAGCCATGGGAGATGGAAAGATTCATCTCACAAGCCCATCACTAAGAAAAGGATGGAGCAAACAAGAGAGCACATTCATGGATCTCAACAGGCACATGAAGAAGCTCATCATCAAGAATTCCCTGAGATACATCAAGGGATGCACTTGCCTCCACAGAATTTTTGGGAGCAAATCAACACCTCCCTAGGAGAATTAAGTTCCAACATGGGACAATTAAGGGTGGAACATCAAGAACACTCCATCATCCTTCATGAAATTAGAGAAGATCAAAAAGCAATGAGGGAGGAGCAACAAAGACAAGGAAGACACATAGAAGAGCTCAAGGACATCATTGGTTCCTCAAGAAAGAAACGCACCCATCACTAAGGTGGACTCATTCCTTGTTCTTACTTTCTCTATTTTTCATTTTCTATGATAAGTGCTTATCCATGTTTGTGTCTTCATTACATGATCATTAGTAGTTAGTAACTATGGCTTAAAGTTATGATTGTCCTATGAATCCATCACCTCTCTTAAATGAAAAATGTTTTAATTCAATAGAACAAGAAGTACATGAGTTTCGAATTTATCCTTGAACTTAGTTTAATTATATTGATGTGGTGACAATGCTTCTTGTTTTCTGAATGTATGCTTGAACAGTGCATATGTCTTTTGAAGTTGTTGTTTAAGAATGTTAAATATGTTGGCTCTTGAAAGAATGATGACTAGGAGACATGTTATTTGATAATCTGAAAAATCATAAAAATGATTCTTGAAGCAAGAAAAAGCAGCAAAGAACAAAGCTTGCAGAAAAAAAAATAGGCGAAAAAAAATAGAAAGAAAAAGAAAAAGCAAGCAGAAAAAGCCAAAAGCTCTTAAAACCAAGAGGCAAGATCAAAAAGCCAATAACCCTTAAAACTAAAAGGCAAGGGTAAATAAAAAGGATCCCAAGGCTTTGAGCATCAGTGGTTAGGAGGGCCTAAAGGAATAAAATCCTGGCCTAAGCGGCTAAACCAAGCTGTCCCTAACCATGTGCTTGTGGCGTGTAGGTGTCAAGTGAAAACTTGAGATTGAGCGGTTAATGTCAAGGTCCAAAGCAAAAAAAAAAAAAAGAGTGTGCTTAAGAACCCTAGACACCTCTAATTGGGGACTTTAGCAAAGCCGAGTCACAATCTGAAAAGGTTCACCCAATTATGTGTCTGTGACATTTATGTATCTGGTGGTAATACTGGAAAACAAAGTGCTTAGGGCCACTGCCAAGACTCATAAAATAGCTGTGTTCAAGAATCATCATAATGAACTAGGAGAGTCAATAACACTATCTAAACTCTGAGTTCCTATAGAAGCCAATCATTCTGAACTTCAATGGATAAAG
>NC_029793.2:104314280-104330713 GCF_000816755.2 Arachis ipaensis
AAGCTCAGCCCAAGCACACACCAAGTGGGCCCCAGAAGTGGATTTATGCATTAATTACTTACTTCTGTAAACCCTAGTAGCTAGTTTATTATAAATAGGACCTTTTACTATTGTATTAGACATCTTTGGAATCATCTTTGGATTATCTTTTGATCATTTTTAGATCTTTGGACGCCTGGTTCTTAGATCAGAGGGGCTAGCCATTCGGCCATGCTTGGACCTTCCACTTATGTATTTTTAACGGTAGAGTTTCTACACTCCATAGATTAAGGTGTGGAGCTCTGCTGTTCCTCAAAGATTAATGCAAAGTACTACTGTTTTTCTATTCAATTCAACTTATTTCGCTTCTAAGATATTCATTCGTACTTCAACCTGAATGTGATGAACGTGACAATCATCATCATTCCCTATGAACGCGTGCCTAACAACCACTTCTGTTCTACATTAGATTGAATGAGTATCTCTTAGATCTCTTAATCAGAATCTTCGTGGTATAAGCTGGATTGATGGCAGCATTCATGAGAGTCTGGAAAGTCTAAACCTTGTCCGTGGTATTCCGAGTAGGACTCTGGGATTGAATGACTGTGACGAACTCCAAACTCGCGAGTGCTGGGCGTAGTGACAGACGCAAAAGGATAGTAAATCCTATTCCAGTATGATCGAGAACCTCCAAGATGATTAGCCATGCAGTGACAGCGCATCGAACCATTTTCACAGAGAGGAATAGGATGCAACCAACGACAAGGGTGATGCCTCCAGACGATTAGCCGTGCTGTGACAGAGCATTTGGACCATTTTCCCGAGAGGATTGAAAGTAGACAGTGGCACCGGTGACATCCTTACATAAAGCCAGCCATAGAAAGGAGTAAGACTGATTGGATGAAGACAGTAGGAAAGCAGAGGTTCAGAGGAACGATTGCATCTCCATACGCTTATCTGAAATTCTCACCAATGATATACATAAGTATTTCTATCCTTCTTTTATTACTTATTTTCGAAAACCCCATTACTATTTTATATCTGCCTGACTGAGATTTACAAGGTGACCATAGCTTGCTTCATACCAACAATCTCCGTGGGATTCGACCCTTACTCACGTAAGGTATTACTTGGACGACCAAGTGCACTTGCTGGTTAGTTATGCGAAGTTGTGAAGATATGTTTAGACCATGGTTCTGTGCATCCGTTTTTGGTGCCATTGCCAGGGAATCAATTTCGAACAACAATTCATTACCAGAGATCACAATTTCGTGCACCACCCAGCATTCGTGAGTTTGAAGTTCGTCACAGCCATCCAATCCCAGAATCCTACTCGGAATACCACAGACAAGGTTTAGACTTTCCGAATTCTCATGAATACTGCCATCAATCTAGATTAGACCACGGAGATTCTGATTAGGGAATCTAAGAGATATTCATTCAATCTGATGTAGAACAGAAGTGATTGTCAGACACATGTTCATGGATTGAGGAAGGTGATGAGTGTCACTGATCATCACCTTCTCCATAGTTAGGCGCGAATGGATATCTTAGATAAGAACACGCATGTTTGAATGGAAATTAGAAATACTTGCATTAATTCATCAAGACACAGCAGAGCTCCTCACCCCCAACAATGGAGTTTAGAGACTCATGCCGTCAAAGAGTATAAAGTTTTGATCTAAAAAATTTCATAAGATGCAAAATGAATCTCTAAAAGTTGTTTAAATACTAAACTAGTAGCCTAGGTTTACAGAAAATGAGTAAACTATAACAGATAGTGCAGAAATCCACTTCTGGGGCCCACTTAGTGTGTGCTGGGGCTGAGACCAAAGCTTCTCACGTGCCTGGGGCTGTTTTGGGCGTTCAACGCCAGCTTTGGATCCTTTTCTGGCGTTGAACTCCAACTTGCAACTTGTTTCTGGCGCTGGACGCCAGAATTGGCCAGAGAGCTGGCGTTGAACGCCAGTTTACGTCGTCTATCCTTGAGCAAAGTATGGAATATTATATATTGCTCGAAATCCCTGGATGTCTACTTTCCAACGCAATTAGAAGCATGCCATTTGGAGTTCTGTAGCTCCAGAAAATCCATTTTGGGTGCAGGGAGGTCAGAATCCAACAGCATCAGCAGTCCTTTTTCAGCCTGAATCAGATTTTTGCTCAGCTCCCTCAATTTTAGCCAGAAAATACATGAAATTATAGAAAAACACACAAACTCATAGTAAAGTCCAGAAATGTGGATTTTTCCTAGAAACTAATGAAAATAAACTAAAAACCAACTAAAACATACTAAAATCTATATGAAATTAACCCCAAAAAGCGTATAAAATATCCGCTCATCAATAGCCGTGCCGTGACAGAGCATCTTGGACCATTTTCACTGAGAGGACGGGAAGTAGCCATTGACAGCGGTGATGCCCTACATAAAGCTTGCCATGGAAAGGAGTAGGAAGGATTGGATGAAGACAACAGGAAAGTAGAGGTTCAGAGGGACGAAAGCATCTCTATACGCTTATCTGAAATTCTCACCAATGAATTACATAAGTATCTCTATCCTATTTTAATTATCTTTTAGTATACTATAATCTCTTAATACATTTGAATCCTCCTGACTGAGATTTACAAGGTGACCATAGCTTGCTTCAAGCCGACAATCTCCATGGGATCGACCCTTACTCACGTAAGGTTTATTACTTGGACGACCCAGTGCACTTGCTGGTTAGTTGTACGAAGTTGTGAAACAGAATTAAGAACATGAACGTGCGTGTTGAGTTTTTAGCGCCGTTACCAAAGAAGGAATGATCACGATTTCGCACACCAAGTTTTTGGCGCCATTGCCGGGGATTGTTCGAGTTTGGACAACTGACGGTTCATCTTGTTGCTCAGATTAGGTAATTTTATTTTAATTTTAAGCTTTTTATTTTTATTATTCTTAATTTTGAAAATAATAATAATAATATTTTCAAAAATATATTTCTCTTCAGAATTTTTAAGAATGAATTCTAGTGTTTCATGATGATTTGTTGAATCCTGGCTGGCTGTAAAGCCATGTCTAAATTCTTTTGGACTGAGGCTTCAACTAATCACTTCAATGCATGTAATGCCCTGCTGAAGCTTGGCTGGCCATTGGCCATGTCTAGTGTTTTGGACCGGAGCTTTCAATGAAAGCTTGGCTGGTTAGTGAGCCATGTCTAATTCCTGGACTGGAGCTTTAGACTAACAGTGCAAGATTCCTGGAATTCTTATTAAAAATTTTGGAATCCTGATTTTTCTTTTTCAAATTAAATTTTGAAAAATCCAAAAAAAATTTTTTTTAAAATCATAAAATCAAAAATATTTTTTTGTTTCTTGTTTGAGTCTTGTGTCAATTTTTAAGTTTGGTATCAATTGCATGTTTATCATCTTCTTGCATTTTTTTGAAAATTCATGCATGTGTTCTTCATGATCTTCAAGTTGTTCTTGATGAATCCTCTTGTTTGATCTTTAATTTTTCTTGTTTTGTGTCTTTTCTTGTTTTTCATATGCATTTTCAATTTGTTAGTGTCTCAACATTAAAATTTTTAAGTTTGGTGTCTTGCATGTTTTTCTTTTCTTAAAAATTTTCAAAAATAAGTTCTTGGTGTTCATCTTAACATTCAAAGTGTTCTTGGTGTTCATCTTAACATTCATAGTGTTCTTGCATGCATTGGTTGTTTTGATTCATAATTTTTATGTTTTGTGTCAATTTTATGTTTTTCTCTCATATCATTAAAAATTCAAAAAAATAAAAAAAAATATCTTTCCCTTTTTCACTCATAAAATTCGAAAATTTGAGTTGACTTTTTCAAAATTTTTTAAAAATCTAGTTGTTTTTATGAGTCAAATCAAAATTTCAATTTAAAAATCTTATCTTTTTCAAAATCTTTTTCAAAATCAAATCTTTTTCAATTTTCTTTTCATATTTTCGAATTCCTTTTTAAAATATTTTCAAAATCTTTTTCATTTTTTCGAAAATATTCAAATTAATTTTCAAAATCTTTTTCTTATTTTATTTCTTAATTTTCAAAAATTTTATTAGCATTTAATGTTTTTATTCAAAATTTTTCAAAGTTGTTACTTGCCTATTAAGAAAGGTTCAATCTTTAAACTCTAGAATCATATCTTTTTTGTTTCTTGTTAGTCAAGTAATCAAATTTAGTTTTCAAAATTAAATCTTTTCAATTTCTTATCATATCTTTTTCAATTTTAATCATATCTTTTTCAAAATCAATTTCAAAATTCTTTCTAACTTCTCCCCTAATCTCTTATCTTTTTAAAATTTATTTTCAAATCTTTTTCGATCAATCTTATCTTTTTGTTTCAATCATATCTTTTTAAAATTTTAATCTTATCTTTTCAAAATTTTATTTTCAAAATCTCTTCCAATTAACCACTTAACTTTTTGTTTGATTCTTATCTTTTTCAAAACTGCCCAACTAACTCTCTACCTTTAATTTTCGAAAATTCCTTCCCTCTTTTTCAAAATTTCATTTTAATTAACTAATTATTTTAATTTTAATTTAATTTTAATTATTAATTTTTGAATTTTAAATTTAATTTTAAAATATTTTTATTTTATTTTGTTTAATTTTCGAATTCCTTTCTTATCTCTCATCTCCATCTATTTTTTTTATTCATCTACTAACACTTCTTCTCACCCAAAAATTCGAACCCCTTCTTCTCCTCTGAGCTCTAATTCTTCTCTTCTTCATTCTTTTTCTTCTTTTCTTCTACTCACACAAGGGAACCTCTATACTGTGGTAAAAAGGATCCCTATTATTATTTTCTGTTCCCTTCTTTTTCATATGAGCAGGAGCAAGGACAAGAACATTCTTGTTGAAGCTAATCCAGAACCTGAAAGGACTCCGAAGAGGAAATTAAGAGAAGCTAAAATACAACAATCCAGAGACAACCTTACAGAAATTTTTGAAAAGGAAGAGGAGATGGCAGCCGAAAATAATAATAATACAAAGAAGATGCTTGGTGACTTTACTGCACCTAATTCCAATTTACATGGAAGAAGCATCTCAATCCCTACCATTGGAGCAAACAATTTTGAGCTCAAACCTCAATTAATTTCTCTGATGCAACAGAACTGCAAATTTCATGGACTTCCATCTGAAGATCCTTTCAGTTCTTGACTGAATTCTTGCAGATCTGTGATACTGTTAAGACCAATGGGGTTGATCCCGAGGTCTACAGGCTTATGCTTTTCCCGTTTGCTGTAAGAGACAGAGCTAGAGTGTGGTTGGACTCTCAACCCAAAGATAGCCTGAACTCTTGGGATAAGCTGGTCATGGCTTTCTTAGCCAAGTTCTTTCCTCCTCAAAAGCTTAGTAAGCTTAGAATTGATGTTCAAACCTTTAGACAAAAGGAAGGTGAATCCCTCTATGAAGCTTGGGAGAGATACAAGGAACTGACCAAAAAGTGTCCTTCTGACATACTTTCAGAATGGACCATCCTGGATATATTCTATGATGGTCTGTCTGAATTAGCTAAGATGTCGTTGGATACTTTTGCAGGTGGATCTATTCACCTAAAGAAAACGCCTGCAGAAGCTCAAGAACTCATTGACATGGTTGCTAATAACCAGTTCATGTACACTTCTGAGAGGATTCCTGTAAGTAATGGGACACCTCAGAAGAAGGGAGTTCTTGAAATTGATACTCTAAATGCCATATTGGCTCAGAACAAAATATTGACTCAGCAAGTCAATATGATTTCTCAAAGTCTGAATGGAATGCAAGCTGCATCCAACAGTACTCAAGAGGCATCTTCTGAAGAAGAAGCTTATGATCCTGAGAACCCTACAATAGCAGAGGTGAATTACATGGGTGAACCCTATGGAAACACCTATAATCCCTCATGGAGAAATCATCTAAATCTCTCATGGAAGGATCAAAAGACTCAACAAGGCTTTAATAATGGTGGAAGAAACAGGTTTAGCAATAGCAAGCCTTTTTCACCATCTACTCAGCAAAAGACAGAGAGTTCTGAGCAGACCCCATCTAGCTTAGCAAACATAGTCTCTGATCTATCTAAGGCGACTCTAAGTTTCATGAATGAAACAAGGTCCTCCATTAGAAATCTGGAAGCACAAGTGGGCCAGCTGAGTAAAAGGATCATTGAAACCCATCCTAGTACTCTCTCAAGTAATACAGAAGAGAATCCAAAAGGAGAGTGCAAGGCCATTGAATTGATTACCATGGCCGAACCTGTAAGGGAGGGGAGAGGACGTGAATCCCAGTGAGGAAGACCTCCTGGGACGTCCTGAGATCAATAAGGAGCTTCCCTTTGAGGAACCAAAGGACTCTGAGGCTCATCTGGAGACCATAGAGATTCCATTAAACCTCCTTATGCCATTCATGAGCTCTGATGAATATTCTTCTTCTGAAGAAAATGAGGATGTTACTGAAGAGCAAGTTGCCAAGTACCTTGGTGCAATCATGAAGCTGAATGCCAAATTATTTGGTAATGAGACATGGGAAGATGAACCTCCCTTGCTCATCAATGAACTAAGTGATCTGGATCAACTGAGATTGCCTCAAAAGAAACAGGATCCTAGAAAGTTTTTAATACCTTGTACCATAGGCACCATGACCTTTGAAAAGGCTCTATGTGACCTTGGATCAGGGATAAACCTCATGCCACTCTCTGTAATGGAGAAACTGGGAATCTTTGAGGTGCAAGCTGCCAGAATCTCACTAGAGATGGCAGACAACTCAAGAAAACAGGCTTATGGACTAGTAGAGGACGTGTTAGTAAAGGTTGAAAGCCTTTACATCCCTGCTGGTTTCATAATCCTAGACACTGGGAAGGATGAGGATGAATCCATCATCCTTGGAAGACCCTTCCTAGCCACAGCAAGAGCTGTGATTAATGTGGACAGAGGAGAGTTAGTCTTTCAACTAAATGAGGATAACCTTGTGTTTAAAACTCAAGGACCTCCTTCTGTAACCATGGAGAGGAAGCATGAAAAGCTTCTCTCACTGCAGAGTCAACCAAAGCCCCCACAGTCAAACTCTAAGTTTGGTGTTGGCCGGAGGCCACAACCAAACTCTAAGTTTGGTGTTGAACCCCCACAACCAAACTCTAAGTTTGGTATTGGGAGGTCCCAACCTTGCTCTGATTATCTGTGAGGCTCCATGAAAGCTCACTGTCAAGATACTGACATTAAAGAAGCGCTTGATGGGAGGTAACCCAATGTTATTTAATCATTTTTATTTTATTTTCTCTTTGTTATTTCATGTTTTATTAGGTTGATGATCATGTGGAATCACAAAAACTACTGAAAAATCAAAAAACAGAATGAAAAACAGCATTGAAAACAGCACACCTTGGAGGAAGGGCTTACTGGCGTTTAAACGCCAGTAAGGAGCATCTGGCTGGCGTTTAACGCCAGAACAGAGCATGAAACTGGCGTTAAACACTAGAAACAAGAAGCAGTCTGGCGTTTAAACGCCAGGATTGCACCCAGAGGAAAGCTGGCATTTAACGCCAGAAACATGCACCATACTGGCGTTTTACGCCAGAAACATGCTATAGACTGGCGTTGAACGCCCAAAACAAGCAAGGAAGTTGCGTTTAACGCCAGAAACATGCTGCAGTCTGGCGATAAATGCTAGGATTGCATATATAGGGCATTTTATGTGTCTAAAAGGTGCAGGGATGAGAAATCCTCAAACACCTCAGGATCTGTGGACCCCACAGGATCCCCACCTACTTCTTCTCTCCTCTTCACACCTTTCCATAACTCTCTTCCCCAAATACCCCTCACCAATCAACTCAATCACTCTTCTCCATCATCCTCCATGAAATTAGAGAAGATCAAAGAGCCATGAGGGAGGAGCAAGAAAGACAAGGAAGAGACATAGAGGAGCTCAAAAGCACCATTGGTTCTTCAAGAAGAGGAAGACGTCACCCTCACTAAGGTGGACTCATTCCTTAATCTCCTTGTCTATTTATTTTACTGTTTTTCGATTTTTGAGCCTTATGTTTTATTTATGTTTGTGTCTTTACTATATGATCATTAGTGTCTAAGTGTCTATGCCTTAAAATTATGAATATGAATCCATCACCTCTCTTAAATGAAAACTGTTCTAAAAACAAAAGAACAAGAAGTACATGGTTTCGAATTCATCCTTGAAACTAGTTTAATTATTTGATGTGGTGGCAATACTTTTTGTTTTCTGAATGTATGCTTGAACAGTGCATATGTCTTTTGAAGTTGTTGTTTATGAATGTTAAATATATTGGCTCTTGAAAGAATGATGGAAAGGAGAAATGTTATTTGATAATTTGAAAAATCATAAAAATGATTCTTGAAGCAAGAAAAAGCAGTGAATACAAAAGCTTGCAGAAAAAAAAGAAAGAAAAAAAATGGCGAAAAAAATATATAGAAAAAGAAAAAGCAAGCAGAAAAAGCCAAAAGCTCTTTAAACCAAAAGGCAAGAGCAAAAAGCCAATAGCCCTTAAAACCAAAAGGCAAGGGTAAATAAAAAGGATCCAAGGCTTTGAGCATCAGTGGATACGAGGGCCTAAAGGAATAAAATCCTGGCCTAAGCGGCTAAACCAAGCTGTCCCTAACCTTGTGCTTGTGGCATGAAGGTGTCAAGTGAAAACTTGAGACTGAGCGGTTAAAGTCAAGGTCCAAAGCAAAAAAAGAGTGTGCTTAAGAACCCTGGACACCTATAATTGGGGACTTTAGCATAGCTGAGTCACAATATGAAAAGGTTCACCCAGTTATGTGTCTGTGGCATTTATGTATCCGGTGGTAATACTGGAAAACAAAGTGCTTAGGGCCACGGTCAAGACTCATAAAGTAGCTGTGTTCAAGAATCAACATACTGAACTAGGAGAATCAATAACACTATCTGAATTCTAAGTTCCTATAGATGCCAATCATTCTGAACCTCAATGGATAAAGCGAGATGCCAAAACTATTCAAGAGGCGAAAAGCTACAAGTCCCGCTCATTTGATTGGAGCTAAGTTTCATTGATATTTTAGAATTTATAGTATATTCTCTTCTTTTTATCAAATTTGATTTTCAGTTGCTTGGGGACAAGCAACAATTTAAGTTTGGTATTGTGATGAGCGGATAATTTATACGCTTTTTGGCATTGTTTTTACATAGTTTTCAGTATGATTTAGTTAGTTTTTAGTATATTTTTATTAGTTTTTAATTAAAATTCACATTTCTGGACTTTACTATGAGTTTGTGTGTTTTTCTGTGATTTCAGGTATTTTCTGGCTGAAATTGAGGGACTTGAGCAAAAATCAGATTCAGAGGTTGAAGAAGGACTGCAGATGCTATTGGATTCTGACCTCCCTGCACTCAAAGTGAATTTTCTGGAGCTACAGACCTCCAAATGGCACGCTCTCAATTGTGTTGGAAAGTAGACCTCCAGGGATTTCCAGAAATATATAATAGTCCATACTTTGATTAAGGATAGATGACGTAAACTGGCGTTGAACGCTAGTTCCATGCTGCATTCTAGAGTCAAACGCCAGAAACAGGTTGCAAAGTGGAGTTAAACGCCAGAAACAGGTTACAAAGTGGCGTTCAACCCCAAGAGAAGCCTCTACACGTGTAATTCTCAATGCTCAGCCCAAGCACACACCAAGTGGGCCCCAGAAGTAGATTTCTGCATCAATTACTCATTTCTATAAACCCTAGTAACTAGTTTAGTATAAATAGGACTTTTTACTATTGTATTTACATCTTTGGATTATCTTTTGATCTTTTGATCACGTTTTAGGGGAGCTGGCCATTCAGCCATGCCTGAACCTTTATCACCTATGTATTTTCAACGGTAGAGTTTCTACACACCATAGATTAAGGTGTGGAGCTCTGCTGTTCCTCAAAGATTAATGCAAAGTACTACTGTTTTTCTATTCAATTCCACTTATTCCGCTTCTAAGATATTCATTCGCACTTCAATATGATGGATGTGATGATCATGACAATCATCATCATTCTCAACTTATGAACGCGTGCCTGATAACCACTTCCGTTCTACCTTAGATTGAATGGATATCTCTTGGATATCTAATACAGGGGACCGAGTCCGAGTTATTAGTGTCTTTGTGGTATAAGTTAGAACCCATGGATGGCCATTCCTGAGATCCGAAAAGTCTAAACCTTGTCTGTGGTATTCCGAGTAGGATCTGGAAAGGGATGGTTGTGACAAGCTTCAAACTCGCGAGTGCTGGGCGTAGTGACAGACGCAAAAGGATCAATGGATCCTATTCCAGTATGATCGAGAACCGACAGATGAATAGCCGTGCCGTGACAGAGCATCTTGGACCATTTTCACTGAGAGGACGGGAAGTAGCCATTGACAACGGTGATGCCCTACATAAAGCTTGCCATGGAAAGGAGTAGGAAGGATTGGATGAAGACAACAGGAAAGCAGAGGTTCAGAGGGACGAAAGCATCTCTATACGCTTATCTGAAATTCTCACCAATTAATTACATAAGTATCTCTATCCTATTTTAATTATCTTTTAGTATACTATAATCTCTTAATACATTTGAATCCGCCTGACTGAGATTTACAAGGTGACCATAGCTTGCTTCAAGCTGACAATCTCCATGGGATCGACCCTTACTCACGTAAGGTTTATTACTTGGACGACCCAGTGCACTTGTTGGTTAGTTGTATGAAGTTGTAAAACAGAATTAAGAACATGAACGTGCGTATTGAGTTTTTAGCGCCGTTACCAAATAAGGAATGATCACGATTTCGCACACCAGGGATCATTATTGGGATTTCTAGAGGAATTTCCTATATAATTTACTTGCTTAGTGGTGGGTTGAGCATAGCCACAAGCGTCCTCTTGGGTGTAGCTTCCAATCATGTCATAGGATACATTTTGAGTGTTGACAGCTGAGACTTGCGTCCTGATCAAGTGCTGAAAGATCATACTAATCTGCTGGGACATGAGTTTGTTTTGAGCCAAAATGGCATCCAGTGTATCCACCTCCAAGACTCCTTTCTTCTGAGTAGTCCCAGTGTTCACAGGGTTCCTCTCAGAAGTGTATAGATACTAGTTATTGTCAATCATCTCAATAAGCTCATTAGCCTCTTCAGGCATCCTCTTCATATGCAAGGAACCACCAGCAGAGTTGTCCAGTGATATCTTGGCCATCTCAGAGAGGCCATGATAAAAGATCTGCAGCCCGGTCCACTTTAGAAACATATCAGGGGGACACTTCCTGATCATCAGCTTGTATCTCTCCCAGGCGTCATAGAGGAATTCACCATCTTTCTGTCTGAAGGTCTGGACATCCACCCTCAGCTTAGTTAGCTTTTAAGGTGTAAAAAATTTGGTCAGAAATTCAGTGACCACCTTGTCCCACGTGTCTAGGCTCTCCTTGGGCTGAGAATCAAGCCACTATTTTGCTCTGTCCCTCAAAGCAAATGGAAAGAGCATGAGTTTGTAGACCTTAGGAAATTAGAGATGAACAAGTCGGGGTCTTCCTGCGGGAGTTCATGAAATTGGTAGTTCTACTGCACTAGAGTGATCAACTGCGGCTTCAGCTCAAAATTGTTAGCTCCAATGGCATGTACTGAAATACTACGCCCATAGAAGTCAGGAATGGGTGCAGAGTATGAGCCAAGCGTCTTCCTTGCTTGCTCCTCAGAGTTCACATTTCCACCATTAGCATTCTTGGTGGGTTCTTTAACTTCCTTCTCAAAAGTCTCCTTGAGATTCTCTCCAACTTTGTAAGCTCTAGCTTGTTGCAAATACCGCCTCAAGGTCCTCTCAGGCTCAAAATCAAACTCAAGAAGGGGTTCCTTATCCCTATTCCTACTTATAAACAAACAAGAAACAAAGAAAAAGTGGGAGTCTTGATGTCAAAGTATAGAGAGCTCCTAGTGAGATATCCTATGTAAAAACAATAAAATAAAATAAAGTAAGCAATTAAACAAAAAAATTTCAAAAATAAGAATGAGAAAATTACTTAAAAATTTTCGAAAACTAAAAAGAAAATTGCTTAAATTTTCAAAAATAAAAAGAGAAAAACACTAAAGGGACACCAAACTTAAAATCAGAAATTAAAGGAAAATAAATAAGGCAAAACTCAAAAATAAAGAAAATAATTAAAATAAGAAATCAAAAATCAAAAAGAAAAAGTAAATAAACAAAAACTAATAAAAATACCTAATCTAAGCAACAAGACAACTATTAGTTGTCAATCACAAACAATCCCTGACAACGGTGCCAAAAACTTGGTGTACGAAAAGAGATTTTGCACAGTTTAATCAGCAAGTGTACTGGGTCATCCAAGTAATACCTCAGGTGAGTGAGGGTCGATCCCACGAGGATTGTCGGACTGAGCAAGCAATGGTTGTCAGGTTGGACTTAGTTAGGTCAAAAAAAGAGGTTGGTGGTTGAAACGCATAAAACAATAAATAGGCAAGTAAAGAAGGCAATAAACAGATTTGGTTTGAAAACAGAATGAGAAAACAGTTAAGGTTTCAGAGATGTTTACTTTTTCGGATTAAAAGTTCTTACCAACTATTTTAACAACGCATGATTCGTTCCATGACAAACTGTAAATGTCTAAACCCTAATCTCTTAGTGATTTAGCCTTCTCTAACCTTCATCAACCGCCATTCTCATGGTCACTTAACTCATTTTAGAGGGTTAAGTTCGAAAAATATTTTATGGTCACAAAAACCCTAATTATCCAAAGCTAACAGGATTTTATGTCATATATCCCAATTAGTTCATGCAATTAGCGATTTAGGAGGAATTTGTTTTCAAGCTGTAGTTCAAGCGAGATAACTCTCTCGAGAATCATAAGAACTTATGTAGAATAAGGGTCATACTCTCGTCCCACCCAAATTCAGAAGATTAAGAACAAAAACAATCCTTAGAATCGAATCAAGACGTTAATTAAAATAGAAGAATAATATTTCTAATTTATAGAAATAAAAAGATCTCCTAACCTTAACCAAGAGGTTTAGTTGCTCATGACTTATAAAGAAAACATGGTTCTGAATAGTGCGGCAACTAAATGAATGATCCCCCTAAAAGATGGATCTTATTCCTTAAATACTAACCTAATTTGAAACGGAAATAAAATAAAATAATAAATCCTAAACCTAAAAGATATGTTTGTAATTAAGAATTACAAAAAGAAAATAAAATAAAACTAACAAGTGATAAATCCACTCGAGAGGCCCAAAGAGAGGGTTTTTCGGACTGCCTGCTGGTGTTTAACGCCAGAGATGGGCGTTAAACGCCCTGAGGGGAGTTGCAGCGTCTTGGCCTTTATCCCTTGTTGGCGCTTGTTCATACCCTGGGTCGAGCTATCCGACCCGGGATGATTGGCGACAAAGCGACCGACCTCTTCAGGTCAGACTATCCGACCTCTTCCTAAAAGAGCTCGGCCAAATCGACAGGAAAGCCCAAAAAAGGGCCCAACTCAAGGAATACGACCCAGATCCAAAGGCAGCCCAAGCCTATAGAGATAAGGGCGGTTCTAGTAAAGATAAGCTGACCTCACCAAAAGATAAGATAAGATAAGATAACTAACTTATCTATCTAAGAAGGTCATCCCATACTATTATAAATACACTGGAGCACCCAGGTATAACTCATACTCTGATTCTACTAAAAACCTGCTTAATACCCTTGCTAACTTAAGCATCGGAGTCCCTTGCAGGTACCCCCCACCCTTCGGTGACAGAGGATCAGCAGCGCCATCAGTCCAACAAGTCGGACACACCAGCTCCGGCCGCCACCCGCCAGCCGGACATGTCAACTCCGACCAGTATAGAAGATCTCGTCCGAGATCGACCTACAGTTTCAGGTAACCCTCGGAACATTGGCGCCGTTGCCGGGGAACCTAGAAGTCATCCCATCGCCATGGCGGACGACCATGACAACGACCATGATTCAGATCTAGAGGATAGAACGCCGCACAAAAACGTGGACGCTACACCAAAAGACACTCCGGACCCTAACGGGGACAAAAACTCATCAAATCCGATAGAGGCGCTTTAAGATCGTTTAAAGCAACTTGAGAAAGAAGCCCAACATCATCGAGAAGCAGGAAAGGATCTACAAAGAGAGATAAGGTGACGCCGGGAATTGGAGGATAAACTTCTAAAAATTGAAGCCGATCTCAAAGCCAAAACTACTCGATCCACCCCTGAGGACAACTCTCGCAAGGATCAAGATCCATTCACTAGGGAGATCATGAAGACCAAAATCCTAAAAGACTTCAAACTTCTGGATATGACTTTGTACAATGGCACCACAGACCCCAACCATCACCTCAGCAATTTCAGAAGTAGAATGTACCTCACCGACGCCTCAGATGCAGTTCGTTGCAAAGCTTTTCCAACAACCCTCACCAAAACTGCCATTAGATAGTTCGACAACCTACCTCCAAAATCTATCTCAAGCTTTGATGACTTAGCCAAAAAGTTCCTGGCCAGATTTTCAATCCAAAAAGATAATGCTAAGCACGGCCCCAGTCTCTTAGGAATCAAGCAAGGAGATCGGGAAAGCCTTCGCAACTACATGGAAAGATTCAACAAAACATGCCTAGACATACAAAGCCTACCAACAGAGGCCGCTATCATGGGCCTCATCAACGGCCTACGGGAGGGACCTTTTAGCCAATCTATATCAAAGAAATACCCCACATCTCTGGATGAGGTGCAAGAGCGGGCAGAGAAGTAGATCAACATGGAAGAAAATTCCCGACTTGGAGAAGCCTCGAGATCCGGTTTCACCTACCGAGATAAAGATAAAGAATCCAAGATGAAAAAAGATCGAACAGGGGAAAAAATCAAAAAGTATCATAATTACACCCCTCTTCGGGTGTCCCTTGTGGATATTTACAAAGAAGTCTGTAACACAAAAAAGATACCCCCAGCTCGACCACTCAAAGGCAAAAGAGGAGGAGGAAATCGGAACGAATACTGTGAATATCATCGAGTCTGGGGACATTCCACCAACGAATAATTCGACTTAAAAAATGTCATAGAAAAATTAGTGAGAAAAGGAAAACTAGATCGGTTTCTGGCCACACGAGATGATGAGCAAAGAAAAAGAAGAAGGATGAAGATGTCGGACGAGCTGAGCGATCACCTCGTACACCGGAAAGACACGTCCACGTGATACTCGGCGGATTTTCAGGAGGAGGAATCTCCAAATCATCTCGCAAAAGATATCTCAAAGAAGTATATCATGTCGAGGGGAAGGAAGGAGAACCCGACATCCCTGCAATTACGTTCACCAAAGAAGATGCATCCGGTATCATCTCGGGACACGACGATCCCATGGTCATCACCATCATACTAGCAAACGCAAATCTCCACCGCACGCTGATAGACCAAGGGAGCTCCGCCGACATCTTATTTAAAACGGCCTTCGACAAGCTTGGTTTAGAAGAAAAGGAGCTTATAGCATACCCAAATAGCCTGTTCGGACTTGGAGACACCCCAGTGCAACCACTTGGTTACATCTCACTACACACAACATTCGGAAGAGGAAACCAATCCCGAACACTCAAAATAGACTACATCATGGTCGACGTGAGTTCAGCTTACAACGCTTTAATAGGTCGGACAACTTTGAATCAACTCGGCGCAATAGTCTCAACTCCACATCTGTGCATGAAATTCCCAACTGTAGAAGGGATAGCTACAATAAAAGCAGATCAAAAGATGGCGCGCCGCTGCTATAATGAAAGTCTAAACCTCAGAGGCAGAGGAGAAGAATCCTATACAATTGAGCTTGGAGGAGTTCAGAGACGAGAGGAACTCCGTTCACAACCCGAAGGTGAAGTAGAGAAAGTTCAGATCGGAGACACCTCGGATAAAACAACTAATATTGGCATAATCCTAAAAGGAGATGTGGTGCACGAAATTGTGATGTCCAGGCTCAAACAATCCCCGGCAACGTGAGCAACTTGATGCTCTGATCTCAATACATAATTGTCACAACTTCGATACAACTAACCAGCAAGTGCACTGGGTCGTCCAAGTAATACCTTACGTGAGTAAGGGTCGAATCCCACGAAGATTGTTGGTATGAAGCAAGCTATGGTCACCTTGTAAATCTCAGTCAGGCAGATATAAAGTGATAATGGTGTTTTCGAATATGATATAATAAAATAGGGATAGAGATACTTATGTAATTCATTGGTAGGAATTTCGGCCATATGGGTGGGATTGGGTGGGAAAGAGATGTTGAATTTTGAAGGTAAGTGGGTGTATGGGTGTGAGTGGTAAATGGAAGACAGAAGGGATGAGTGTTTATTGGGAATAGAGGATGATTGAGAAGAGAGAAGAGAGTGGGTGAAGGTAGGTGGGTATCCTGTGGGGTCCACAGATCTTGAGGTGTCAAGGCATTTCCATCCCTGCACCAATTTAGGCATGCAAAATGCCCTTGCACACAACTCTGGGCA
>NC_029793.2:104330812-104331701 GCF_000816755.2 Arachis ipaensis
AAACAACAACTTCAAAAGACATATGCACTGTTCAAGCATACATTCAGAAAACAATAAGCATTGTCACCACATCAATATAATCAAACTAAGTTCAAGGATAAATTCGAAACTCATGTACTTCTTGTTCTTTTGAATTAAAACATTTTTTTTAAGAGAGGTGATGGATTCATAGGACATTTATAACTTTAATACATAGTTAGAGTGGTAAAGGGTTAATTAGGGAAGAGTGTTTATTGGGAATAGATGATGATTGAGAAGAGAGAAGAGAGTGAGTGAAGGTAGGTGGGGATCCTGTGGGGTCCACAGATCTTGGGGTGTCAAGGCATTTACATCCCTGCACCAATTTAGGCATACAAAATGCCCCTGCACACAACTCTGGGCGTTCAGCGCCAGGTTGGTGCCCATTTTGGGCGTTCAACGCCCCTTTGCTGCCATTTCTGGCGTTGAACGCCAGAACCATGCTTGTTCTGGGTGTTCAGCGCCAGGATGCTCCCATTCTGGGCGTTCAGCGCCAGAACTATGCTCTGTTCTGGCGTTTGAACGCCAGACAGATGCTCCTCCAGGGTGTGATTTTTCTTCTGCTATTTATTTATTCCGTTTTTGATTTTTTTGTTTATTTTGTGACTCCACATGATCATGAACCTAAGAAAACATGAAAAACAATAAAAACAAGAATTAGATAAACATTGGGTTGCCTCCCAACAAGCGCTTCTTTAATGTCAATAGCTTGACAGTGGGCTCTCATGGAGCCTCACAGATGTGCAGAGCTTTGTTGAGACTCTCCAACACCAAACTTAGAGTTTGACTGTGGGGGCTCTAGTTGACTCTGCTTGGAGAGAAGCTTTTTCTGCTTCCTCTCCATGGTTGCAGAGGGAGATCCTTGAGTTTT
>NC_029793.2:104332716-104334707 GCF_000816755.2 Arachis ipaensis
TTTTTTTTTATTTTTGAAATTTTTATGAAAAACATGAAAATTATGCAATGCATGAAATTTTTAGATCAAAACATGTGATGCATGCAAGAATGCTATGAATGTCAAGATGAACACCAAGAACACTTTGAATGTCATGATGAACATCAAGAACATATTTTTGAAAAATTTTTAATGCAAAGAAAACATGCAAGACACCAAACTTAGAATTCTTTAATGCTTAGGCACTAAGAATTCAAGAATGCATATGATAAACATGAAAAGACTCAAAACAAAAAATCATCAAGATCATACAAGAAGACTTACCAAGAATAACTTGAAGATCATGAAGAACACTATGAATGCATGATATTTTCGAAAAAATGCAAGATGCATATGCAAGTGACACCAAACTTATGATATGACTCAAGACTCAAATAAGAAACACAAAATATTTTTGATTTTTATGATTTTCTAATTTTTTTGGATTTTTATTTTTCGAAAATTTATTGAAAAGGGAAAATAAGGATTCCAAAATTTTTAATATGAATTCCAGGAATCTTGCATTCTTAGTCTAAAGCTTCAGTCCAGGAATTAGACATGGCTCACTAGCCAGCCAAGCTTTCAAAGAAAGCTCCAGTCCAAAACACTAGACATGGCCAATGGCCAAAGTCGTGCCCAGCTTATCCCAAGAGTTCAGGCTGTCTTTTAGGTTGAGAATCCAACCATAATCTAGCTCTGTCTCTTACAGCAAAAGGGAAAAGCATGAGCCTGTAGACTTCAGGATCTACTCCATTAGTCTTAACAGTATCACATATCTGCAAGAATTCAGTTAAGAACTAAAAAGGATCTTCAGATGGAAGTCCATGAAACTTGCAGTTCTGCTGCATCAGAGAAACTAATTGAGGTTTCAGCTCAAAGTTGTTTGCTCCAATGGCAGGAATGGAGATGCTTCTTCCATGTAAATTGGAATTAGGTGCAGTAAAGTCACCAAGCATCTTCCTTACATTATTATTATTTTCGGCTGCCATCTCCTCTGCCTGTTCGAAAATTTCTGAAAGGTTATCTTTGGATTGCTGTATTTTAGCTTCTCTTAATTTTCTCTTCAGAGTCCTTTCAGGTTCTGGATCTGCTTCCACAAGAATGTTTTTATCCTTGCTCCTGCTCATATGACAAAGAAGAAGGCACAGAAAAATAATAATAATAATAATAATAGAGATCCTTTATACCACAGTATAGGGATCCCTTTGTGAGTGGAAGAAAAGAGGGGGAGACAAAGAATGTGATGTAAAAGAAGAAACACAACTGTACGGATGGAAGAGATGTGAGATGAGATGTTAGGATATGAATGAATAAATAGAATAGGATGGGGGGAGGGATAATTTTTGAAAATTATTTTGAAAAAGAGTTAGTGATTTTTGAAAAATGGTTTTTGAAAAATGTTAGTAAATTTTTCGAAAATTTTTGAAATCAAAAATAAAAAAATAAAAATAATTAGTTAATTAAAAAGAAATTTTTTGAAAAAGAGAGAAGATATTTTCGAAAATTAGAGAGAGAGAGTTAGTTAGGTAGTTTTGAAAAAAAACAAACAAAAAGTTAGTTAGTTAGTTGAAACAAATTTGAAAAGATAAGAAGTTAGGAAGTTAGAAAAGATATTTTGAAAAGATATTTTTGAAAAAGATAAGATAAGAAGATATTTTAGAAACGGTGATCGTGGATCAACAGCGGGTAGATCAGGAACAGTAGCAGGTGGATTAGCTCCAATTAGCTTGCTCTTGATAACAAATTGCAAGCCTCAGTCCAAATGAATTTAGACATGGCTTTACAGCCAGCCAGGCTTCACATGCTTCATGAAACGCTAGAATTCATTCTTAAAAATCTTGAATAAAATTTTTGAAAACATTTTTATTTTTTTCGAAAACAGATGTGAAAATTTTTGAAAGATTTTTGAAAAATTTTTGAAAAGAAAACGAAAAGAAAATTACCTAATCTGAGCAACAAGATGAACCGTCAGT
>NC_029793.2:104334726-104403029 GCF_000816755.2 Arachis ipaensis
AAAACATCCCTAAAAGTAACTAGATCCTACTAAAAACATACTAAAAACAATGTCAAAAAGCGTATAAATTATCCGCTCATCAAGATGCAAAAGAATCACTAGTAGAGTTCTTACGAGATAATGTCGACCTCTTCGCATGGAAAGCGGCGGACATGCCAGGCATAGACCCAAAATTAATGTGCCACAAGTTGGCGGTCTATCCAGGATCTCGGCTGGTACAGCAGAGACGAAGAAAACTTGCGCTAGAACGATCCCAAGCTGTGGAAGAACAGGTACAGGCACTACTGGAGGCAGGATTCATAAGAGAAGTCAAGTACCCACTATGGCTAGCTAACGTCGTCTTGGTGAAAAAATCAAATGGGAAGTGGCGAATGTGCACCGACTACACCGATCTCAACAAAGCCTGCCCAAAAGATCCTTATCCACTCCCAAGTATCGACGCTCTGGTGGATGCCTCATCCAGATATAAATACCTCTCGTTTATGAATGCATATTCCGGATATAATTAAATCCCCATGTATCCACCAGATCAAGAAAAGACATCGTTTTTAACACCAAAAGTAAATTACTGCTACATTGTGATGCCTTTTGGTCTCAAGAATGCGGGAGCTACTTATCAAAGACTAATGAATAAAGTCTTTTCAGATCATATCGGAAAAATCATGGAAGTCTACGTGGATGAGATGTTAATAAAGACACAAAGTGAAGAGATATTATTGTCCGATTTGGCCCAGGTGTTCGACACTATAAGAAAGCATGGCATGCGACTCAATCCTGCAAAATGCACTTTTGTAGTAGAAGCAGGCAAATTCTTAGGTTTTATGCTCACACAAAGAGAAATTGAGGCGAATCCGGATAAATGCCAAACCATACTCAACATGAAGAGCCCAACTTGTGTCAAAGAGGTTCAACAACTCAACGGGAGATTGGCAGCCTTATCCAAATTCTTAGCAGGATCAGCGATAAGATCTCTCCCCTTCTATGCTACTTTAAGGAAAGAAAAGAAGTTCGAATGGTTAATGGAGTGCGAGCAAGCCTTCCAGGATTTCAAAAGTTTCCTGGGACGACCACCTATCCTAACTCAACCACGAGAGGAAGAGCCACTCGTATTATACCTCGCGGTAGGAAGTCGGGCAGTAGCCTTAGCATTGGTTCGAGAGGACGACAAAGGGCAACAACCTGTATACTTCGTTAGGAAAGCACTACAGGGATATGAGCTGAACTACCAAAAAATAGAAAAGTTTGCCTATGCTCTCATACTGACATCTCGACGACTTCGCCCGTACTTCCAGGCTCACACCATTAAGGTTCAAACTAACTAACCCATAAAAGGGATATTGCAGAAAACAAATCTAGCAGGCAGAATTTTACAATGGGCAGTCGAGTTATCCGAGTTCGACCTCCAATATGAAGCTCGGACAGCCATCAAATCACAGTACTTAGCCGACTTCATTGCAGAATTCACAGACACCCTGGAAACCCCCACAGAATGGAACCTCTACATGGACGGTTCCTCGAATAAAACTGGAAGCGGTGCGGATGTGATAATAGAAAGCAACCAAGGAACCCAAGTGGAGCTTTCCCTCAAATTTGGGTTCCCGGCATCAAACAACCAGGCGGAATATGAAGCGTTACTAGCTGGTTTGAAGCTGGCTAAGGAGGTGGGAGCTCAAAAACTCAACATCTTCAGCGATTCACAAGTAGTCACCTCACAAATAACAGGGAGCTACCAAGCCAAAGACCCCACCATGAGAAAGTATTTGGATAAGACCAGGGAACAGCTCGGACAACTCGAGGAATATAAGATCCACCACATATCCTGCAAACAAAATGTCCGAGCTGACACACTCTCAAAGCTAGCCAGCACCAAACCAGGGGGCAACAATAGAAGCCTCATCCAGGAAATGCTGCAGAACCCGTCCGTCTTGGAAGAGGAAAAAGTCCTAGCCATAACAGGTCAGGATCAAGGATGGATGACCCCCATAATTAATTACCTCAAAACAGAAACACTCCCCACAGATGAAAAGGAGGCAAAGAGATTAAAACGGGAGGCACAGTACTACACTATCATAAACAACACCCTATACAAAAGAGGGATTTCAATACCATTGTTAAAATGTGTGCCGACCTCCAACACAAGGGAAGTTTTAGAGAAAGTACATAGCGGCATTTGTGGCAACCATCTCGGAGCACAAGCTCTCGCCAAAAAGGTACTCCGGGCGGAATTTTACTGGCCAACTCTACAAAAAGAAGCTACAGAATTTGTAAAGACATGTCCACCATGCCATAAACATGCCAACTTTCACATCGCCCTGCCAGAAGAGCCCACCAGCGTAAAGTCGCCTTGGCCATTTGCAAAATGGCGACTCGATCTTCTCGGACCCTTTTCCCAGGGATCGGGACAAGTTAAATTCCTCATAGTCGGGGTAGACTATTTCACAAAGTGGATCAAGGCAGAACCCCTAGCCAACGCCACTGCTCAAAGGAGCCGAAAATTCCTATATAGGAACATTGTCACAAGGTTTGGGGTTCCATACTCCATCACTACAGACAATGGCACCCAATTCACAGATGCAGGCTTTAGAAAGTTAGTAGCCGACTTGAACATAAAACACCAGTTCACCTCCGTCGAACATCCCCAAGCCAATGGACAAGTCGAAGCGGCCAACAAAGTCATATTGGCTGGGCTGAAACGGAGACTGCAAGTTTCAAAGGGAGCTTGGGCCAAAGAACTTCCACAAGTCCTATGGGCATATCGAACAATGCCACATTCCACCACAAACGAATCACCATTTCGATTAGCGTACGGAGTGGAGGCAATGCTCCCAGTGGAGGTCGAGGAAGGGTCGCCTAGAGCAGTCCACTACAATGAAGAAGCCAACTCTCAACTTCAAAGAGAAGAGCTCGACCTACTTCCGGAAATCCAAGAAAGAGCTCGGATCAGGGAAGAAGCGCTAAAGCGCCGAATGGCTTCGAGATATAATAAAAAAATTGTGCCAAGAGGTTTCGCTAAAAATGATCTCATCCTAATCCGAAATGATATCGGAACAACTCGACCCGGAGAAGGAAAGCTGGCGGCAAACTGGAAAGGACCCTACCGAGTCATAGAAGTACTTGGGAAGGGCTACTACAGATTATCTGAACTCGACGGGCGAGAGTTTCCCAGATCGTGGCACGCCTGCAACTTAAGAAGGTACCATAGTTAGAAATAAAGGATACCAGCATGAGATGCACTCTTTTTCCTGAAAAGGTTTTTTAATGAGGCACCATGTTGAGATCTAGAAATTATCCAATTCAAAAAGGATAAAAAATCTATATGTACATATTTTCATTTTCTTTTAAATAAAATATATTAGACGATTCTACAAGTTTTCAAGACGCATTAATCTGAAACATTCATCATCCGATTATAAAGCAATAGATTGGCAAAAAGTGAAAAACAAATTCACTGCCCAATCACGATAAAGACCAAGAGAGATGAAAACCAAATTCATCTAAAGGTCGACTACACGAGGATTTAATCCACTTTCTACAAATCGGCAAAGATGAAAACAGAATAATGCAAGAAGTTATCGAAAGTGATCCGGAGAAAGGACCTGACGAGGTCTTAATGGATTGCTAAATAATAACTTAAAGACTGGCCGACATTAAAAAAGTCGGACCGAGTCAACCCAAGTTATCAGCAAATCCCTGGAAAGAGGTCTGGCCAACCCTATAAAAGAGGAATTGCTATAACTTAGAAGAGATTGACATGACGAAGTCGGTCTCCTACGAAAAACAAGTTATAAAAGTAACCCCTGAAAGAGACCTGAAAAAGGTCCAAAAAAGAGGATTACAAAATAACTTAGAAGAGATCGACATGATGAAGTCGATCTCCTATGAAAAACAAAGTTATAAAAGTAATCCCTGAAAGAGACCTGACAAAGGTCCAAGAAAGAGGATTACAAAATAACTTAGAAGAGATCGCCATGACGAAATCGGTCTCCTACAAAAAACAAGTTATAAAAGTAATCCCTGAAAGAGACCTGACAAGGGTCCAAGAAAGAGGATTACAAAAATAACTCGGAAAAGGACGACGTAAAGAAGTCGGCCTCCCAACAAACAAGTTATAAAAGTAATCCCTGAAAGAGACCTGACAAGGGTCCAAGAAAGAGGATTACAAAAATAACTTGGAAAAGGATGACGCAAAGAAGTCGGTCTCCCACAAACAAGTTATAAAAGTAGTCCCTGAAAGAGACCTGACAAAGGTCCAAAAAAGAGGACTACAAAATTAACTGGAAAGAGGACCAACGTAAAGAAATCGGTTATGGATTGCTAGAAATAAATACAAGTAAGAGCGAGAAAACCGAAATACAAGTTGGATCCACACATCCACGACCTCAAAGGATCCAACCTACAAGCAATAAGTACAAAGCAATCCAAAGAGGCCGAGCAGCAAGGCTCCAGCATTCTCAAAACCCAGAAAGGTGCCAAGACAAGTGCAAACAAGCATGATATAAAATACAATATTATAACAAGCTTCAGGATCTGGCCCAAAAGCTTGAAAGCTACTTGTTGTTTTTTCAAAATAAAAAATTGCTAAACAAGCAACCAGAAGGAGTATCAACAGTCAGCAAAATATTCAAACTACAAAATAAAGAGTTTAAAAGCCCACAAGTCAGGATATCTACACAAACATCCAAAAAAAATCAGCTAAGATTGGGAGCTTTCTCGGTAGTATCAGTACGGGGAGAAGGAGGGCGAGTCTGAATAGGCACAGCATCCACGGTACCATCATCCCGGTTCAAGATCTGACAGTCCAAATCAGAAACGGAATGACCGACCTCAACCAGAGGAACTGTAGAAGTTGACACTTTGGCAGAAGGCACAGGGGGAGGTTCGACATCGTCATCATCCTGATCATTAGGGACAATCTTACTATCCCTCACAACATTGTCCAGGCTAAAAAGAGTAAGGTCGGCCTCGGGAGCAATAATTCGAACCTGCTCCTTCAGGTTCTCGTAAGCAGCATTCACACTGCCAACAAGATGACCCTGGAGATCGGAGTAATCAGCTCGGGTGTTCTCCAACTCTTCCTTCAAACGCATTCCCTCCCGATAGGATGTGACGTAGCTGTCTTTATGCCTCAATGCCGTGTCCTCGGCCAACCGCACAAAAGCCGCTAGAGCAAGGGAACTTGCCTTCTCATTCTTCAGATCCTTCTCCAGTTTGGCCACCTTCACCTCAAGCTCCTCCTTCAAGCCCGTCATCCGATCAAACTCCTGTTTCGCTTCCTCCATAAAAACTTTGGTGGCATGGATAGGAAGATTTTGAGCAGTTCGGTACAGGGCAGCTCCCATATGTGCCATTTTTACTACTCCGAGTTATAAAATCCAAATGACGAAGGAGTGATACATCATCCATAGGGAGGACACCGTAGGGACCGATCTGCTGATCTACGAACTCGACCGCGTCAAAATCAGGGGCATCAAGGTTGAAAGGCTCAATTGTTTTTTGTTTCTTGTTGGGAGGAGCACTAGAAGTAGCAGCAGAAGACTGTGGAGGGTCGGCCAGGCGAACCCGAGGAGTGGGAATCACCTTCCTCGGCCCTGGAGAACTCGGCACGGGCGGCTTCACCTGAACTTGAGAAGATCCCTCACCTGTCGCCTTGGCCGACATATTTTGAGCAGCAGCAGCCTTCCTTGCCTTTTTGAAGGCCTTCATGGAATCATTGTTTTTTGACATCTCTAAAAAAATAGAATCAACCACAGTAATGGGTTACAATCACAAAAAGAGGAAGCAAAACTAAGAAACAAGTACAGAAATAAGTCAGACAGTACCCAAAAAAGTTCGAACCAGGGACGGTTCATTCAAAAACCTTTTTGTATCAAGATGGGGTGGTTCCCCCCATAAATCTTCATGAACAATAACAAAAGCCCGCTCAACCTCGTCAAGCATCTCCCATGTATAACAAGACACTCTCACATCCTTCTGCCACTCCAGAGGGAAAGCAGGCTCATCATTCTCATCAAGAAAAAAAGGGCGGACCCCCTCAACAGCATGGACTCTAAAGAAATAATTCTTAAAGTCCTTAAAAGACTCATCGTACAAGGCAAAAACTTTATGACCCTGGGCAGACCTGAAAGAAACCCAGGAAGCTTTCTTTTTGGAAGAGGCACCAGGCTTGGCAGAAACAAAAAGATAAAGGAAAAGGGTTTGAGAAGGTGTTACGCCTAACTCTTGGCAAAGCAGCTGAAAGATCTTGATAAAACCCCAGGAATTCAGATGAAGCTGGGATGGGGCAATGTTACACGACCACAACAAGTCGGTCTCGAAAGCAGTAAATGGAAAAGTAATGTCCAACTGGCTGAAGAAATATCCATAGGCATATAAGAAAGGACGCTCCCCCCGACCGAAGTAGGAAAACAAACCCTCTCGTCAGAGTCGGACGCTACAAGCTCAAAATCCCTCTCCTGGGCACTGCTACCACAAATCCTATGATGTTTCCTCAGCTCTACACAAAAATCAGCGTCCACCACAGAAACACACATTAAGACAAGGGAGTCCAGCTAATCAGACATCCCCTCGGGAACTTTAGAAGACATCTCTACAATGTTATTGCGAGAAGACATGAGGCCAACTAATCCTACAATAAGAAAAGAAGATTGGATTACTAAAAAATATCTCGAACGAGGGGCAAAACAACTCGACTAACATGATACAGAAGAACAAACAGAAAAGAAAAACCCCAAGACTCAAACCAAAGTCCTGGAGCATCCTTTGGAGGCAGTAACAAAGCAAGGTTTTAGGAAAAATCTACAGCTTACGTCCCGGCATCTCTCAAACAAGAAAAGAAGATTTCAAATAACAAACATTTCGAAAAAGAAAGTCAAAACACAAAAAAGTCATCAAAGCCACTATCTTTTTACAGTCTATCAGCAAAAAGCATCGCCAACATCAAACATGCCAAGCGGAAATCGTCAAAGGAACAACCCCCTTTTTTTAGAATCAAACAAAAGCATCATCAAAAGCACAAACAGAAACGGTGATAACATGCAAAAGCCCTAAAAAGTATCAAACAACAGGAAAGGCGAAAAGGTTCATGCAAAAAGGTGAAGAAACTCCGAGAACACACATTACAACAGCAATCAAGCATAGCAAAAGCAGAAAGATCCAAAATTTCTCCAAGCAAAATCAAAACTTTCTCAAAATCAGACATGAAAAAGTGACACGGAAAAGAAAAAGGAAGAAAAATCAAACCTGAAAAAATAGGAGAAAACCTCAAAAGAAAGCTGAAGAGCAGAAGCGGCAGGCGAAAGAGCCACCCCTCGAACGAAAAAACTCGCCAAAAGTAAGGAACGGAAGGTGAAATCCAGAAACACCCCTCTTTCACAAAAAGCAGTAGCAAGCAGGCGTCGCAAGGAGAAACTATGAACTCTAGGCGAAAAACAGAAAGAAAGAAAAGTAAGGGAGGTTACGAAGAAGAGAAACCATTTCTAAATTGCAAAATTCAAAATAAAGCCAAGGGAAACGGGGAAATCAATACCAATTAATGAAGGTATTAAACCCTCGCATCTTTCCAAGAATAAAGCACTGATATAAAAGCGCGCGCTTTTAGAGGAAAACATTCCACATTCAAAAAGGTTCTACAAAGAAAGGAATTGACTAAATGCTTGAAGTTTGGCTTCACTAGAGAAGGACCGAAGTCAAGGACTCGACCTCAAAAAAGAAGACCGAGCTCAAGCAGGGGCACTGTTCATACCCTGGGTCGAGCTATCCGACCCGGGATGATTGCCGACAAAGCGACCGACCTCTTCAGGTCAGACTATCCGACCTCTTCCTAAAAGAGCTCGGCCAAATCGACAGGAAAGCCCAAAAAAGGGCCCAACTCAAGGAATATGACCCAGATCCAAAGGCAGCCCAAGCCTATAGAGATAAGGGCGGTTCCAGTAAAGATAAGCAGACCTCGCCAAAAGATAAGATAAGATAAGATAACTAACTTATCTATCTAAGAAGGTCATCTCACACTATTATAAATACACTGGAGCACCAGGTATAACTCATACTCTGATTCTACTAAAAACCTGCTTAATACCCTTGCTAACTTAAGCATCGGAGTCCCTTGCAGGTACCCCCACCCTTTGGTGACAGAGGATCAGCAGCGCCATCAGTCCAACAAGTCGGACACACCAGCTCCGGCCGTCACCCGCCAGCCAGACACGTCAACTCTGACCAGTACAGAAGATCTCGTTTGAGATCGACCTACAGTTTCAGGTAACCTTCGGAACAGTGCTAAATGCCAGTCGTTTAGCGCCCAGGGAGGGTGCTACCAGCATTCTTCTTTTTAGCTCTAAACTTCGCCAAACTACTCTGAATTTGACCTAAAATAATAAAAATACAAAAACAACTCAAAGTAACATCCAAAGAGGATTTTTGCACTAAAATTAAATAAAACATCCTAAAATCTAACTGTTCCGAGGGTTACCTGAAACTGAAGGTCGATCTCAGATGAGGTCTGCTGTGGTGGCCGGAGCTGGTGTGTCCGACTTGTTGGACTTGGCAGTGCTGCTAATCCTTCGTCACTGGAGGGTGGTGGTACCTGCAAGAGACTCCGATGCTTAAGTTAGCATGAGCTTTAAGCAGAATTTTAGTAGAATCAGAGTATGAGTTATACCTGGGTGCTCCAGTGTATTGATAGTAGTGTGGAGTGACCTTTCTGGAGATAAGATAGTTATCTTATCTTATCTTATCTTTGAGTGAAGTCATCTTATCTTTAAGGGGAACCGCCTTTATCTTTCTAGGCTTTGGCTGCCTTTAGATTGGGCTGTGTTCCTTCGTTTGGGCCTGCTTGGGCTCCCTGTAGTGATTTGGTCGAGCTCTTTGAGAAGAGGTCGGGAATTCCAGACCTGAAGAGGTTGGTCGACTTGTCTTTAATCATCCCGGGTCGTACAGCTCGACCCAAGATATAAACAGTGCCCCTGCTTGAGCGCGATCTTCCTTTCGAGGTCGAGTCTTTTTTTTAGACTTCGATCTCTTTTGGAGAAGTTGAGCTCAAGTATTTTTGTCGGTCTTTATGGTAGAACTCCTTTTAATGATTTGAATGCAGAGCGTTTTTCTCACTCTTTTTAATTGCGACGCGCGTTTTGCGTTTCCTTGGAAACGTGCGACAGTAAAACTTATTAACTCTTTGCCGTTTCCTTTGTTTCCCTCTTTGTATCTCATTTTTGAATTTCAAAGCTTCTTTCAGTTTCTCCTCTCTTGCTCGCTGTAACTCTTTCTCTTCTGCTTACCATTTTGCTTTTGTATCTTCGTGCTTTCTTTTACTCGAAAGGTATTTTGCTGGTGTCGTTTCGGTTGTTTGCTTCAATCTCTTGATCAGTTATCGTCTCCTTCTTCTTTGCAGGTTGGTTTTCTTCTTCTCTCTTTTTTACTTTCCACGCCGTTCTTTTTGTGTTTGCATTGTTTTGATTTTGAAAAGTTTTGATCTTGCTTGTATTCATGTTGGAAAGTTTGAACCTTGTCTACGTCATTGTGCCTGTAATGCACGCCTCGAGGGTTTCTTTGATTTGTTGCTTGTTTCTACCCTTTTTACTTGATTTCTTTATGCGTAGATCTTCTTCTGTTTGTATCTTGGAGTAATGGGCTGTGAATATGAAAAAAGGTTGCATCTTTTTTATGATTTCTCTATGCTTGATGTTGATGGTTTGCTGCTTTGCATTGATCGTCATTTGTCAGAGAAGGCTTTTGATCTTCCTTGTGTTTTTAGGACTTAATGTTGCGAGATTTTTCTTTTTTCTGGATCCTTGCTTTGTTATTGCCTCCAAAGGATGCCCCTGGACCTTGGTGTGAGTCCTGAGATTTCCTTTTACTGCTGTTTCTAAGTCTTTTATCATTCGCATGGTATTTATCTGAGTTATCTCCATACTTGTCCGAGATGTCTCCTATTTTGTCCGAGCTGTTTGATTAGTAACCCTTTTTTTCTTTTTCTCACTGTAGGACTAGTTGACCCATGTCTTCTCGCAAAAATATTGTTGAGATGTCTACCAAGGTCCCGGATGGCATGTCTGACTGGCTGGACTCCCTTGTTTTGATGTGTGTTTTCGTGGTCGATTCTGAGTACTGTGTGCGGCTTAGGAGGCATAATAGGATTTGTAGTAGTAGAGAGTAGGAGAATAACTATGAGTTGGTAGTGCCTGACCCTGAGGAGAGAGTTTGTTTTCCTTCTCTGACTCGGGGGGAACGTCCCTTCTTTTATGCGTATGATTACTTTTTTAGCCAAATGAACATCACCATTCCTTTTACTTCCTTTGAGACCGACCTGTTGTGGTCCTACAACGTAGCTCCTTCTCAACTTCACACGAACTCGTGGGGCTTCATAAAAATCTTCCAACTGTTGTGCCAAGAATTGGATGTCCGACCTTCTCAAACTCTCTTTCTTTACCTTTTTATTTTGACGAAGCCTGAGGCAGCCAAGAAGAAGGCTTCCTGGATTTCTTTCCGAGCTGCCCAGGGAAAGAATGTTTTTTCTATGTACGACGAATCTTTTAGGGATTTTAAGAACTTCTATTTCAAGGTCTGAGCTGTTGAAGGAGCTCGGCCTTTCTTCTTGGATCAGAATAATGAACCTGCCTTCCCCTTATGCTGGCAAAAGAATGTAGTAGTGTCTAGGTATACTTGGAAAATGTTGGATAAAGTCGAGCAGGCTTTTGTACATGTACTAGAGGAGAATTGGAGGGAGCCTCCCCATCTTGACACGAAGAGGTTGTTGGGGGATCCCTCCCTTCTTCGAGCTGATTTGGGTAGCTGCCGATTTCTTTTTTAGTCTTGCCTTTCTCCTTTATTTTATCTGTTTATTTTATTAATCCACCTCTTTTTTATTTGCAACTTTGGTTTTGCTGCTTTATTTTTTAAGAGATGGTAAAGACCACTGATTCCATGAAGGCTTTTAAGAGGGTGAGGAAGGCGACCGCGGCTCAGAACATCTCGGCCAAAGGTGCTGGGGAGGGATCTGCGAGAGTTACTCTGACGAGGTCGACCTCAGACATCTCTAGACCGAGGAGAGTCATACCGACCCCCATGTTCGCCTGGCTTCTTCTGATCCTCCCCAGTCAACCTCTGGTGCTGCCTCTCCTTCTGCTGTCGGTCCTCCACCCAAGAAGCAGAAGACTGTCGAACCCTATAATCTAGATGCCCCTGACTTTGATACTGTGGGGTTTGTTGATAACCAGATTGCCCCTTATGGCCGACTTTCTATGGACGACGTGTCCATCCTGCACCACCTGGATTTCATCACTAGTAGTAGTGTTCGGATGGCGCACATGGGTGTAGCTTTGTTTCGCTCAATCCAAGACTTTCCCGTTCATGTGACGAAGGATTTTATGCTGGAAGCCAAGTCTGAGTTCGATAGGATCAAGGGGTTGAAGGATGAGCTGGACGCCAAAGTAGCCAAGCTAGAACTGGATGTTGAGAAGGAAAAGTCCAGGGCTGTTGCTGCGGAAGCTGCTGCGAATCTGGCCGAGGAGATGGCCAAGAAGTCGAAAGAGAGTTATACTCAAACTTATGGTGAGTTACTGGAGACCAGGGAGAGGCTAGAGTCTGCTCAAGCTGACTATGCTGAGCTTCAGGGCCACCTTGTGGGCAGTGTGACTGACGCATATGAGAACCTAAAAGCTCATGTCCGAGTTCTTGCTCCCGAGCTCGACCTGAGTCTTTTTAGTTTGGATAAAGTTGTTGAAAATGGTAAGATTGTCCCTGCACTGGATGAAGATGAGGAGGAAGGTCCTCCCCCAGAGCCACCGATCAAAACTTCTATTGCCGCGACTTCTTCAACTCCTGCTGCTGAAGTCAGCCACCCTGAGTCCGACCCTGACGTCTAAATCTTAACTCGAGAGGATGGGACGGTAGATGCGATTCCTGTGAATATCATTCCTCCCTCAACGACCCAGGGTGCCACTGTTGGGGAAAGTTTGAACCCTTGATGACTTTTCTTTGATGTATTTTTGTATAGCCCAGCCTGTGGGCTTTTAAACTCTGGTTTCTGTAATTAAGCCCTGGTGTGGCCTTGACATTTCAGTTGCTTTTCTTAGCAACTTTATTTAGGAAAAAACAAATGCTTTTGAACTCCTGAGGTGGCCTCCTGAGTTTTTATTGTAGTAGATTAGTCTCTCTTTGTATGTTTTTTTTTTTTGCAAACTTTGATGTTTTCAGGAATCTTTTAGAGTGTCTGGACTTTGCTATTCGATCTCTTTTGCTTGCCTTTGTGTTTGTTCATTTCCTGCTTTAGTCAGGGTGACCTTTGAGGCTAGCTTTGTTTGATGACTTTGCTAATGTTCTTATGGAACCTTTTTTGTCTGAACGATTTTGATAGCTTTTTGTGAGGTCGTGGCTTTTTAGGTCGAGCTGTGTCCCTTCTAGTGCATGCCTTTTGTTGGTCGACTTCTCTTGTCGTTCCTTCACGAGTTATTTTTAGTAATCCATTTTTAATCAGGGCTGGCCAGGCCTCTTTCTATGGATTACTTTTTATAACTTTGTCGCTTTGATTGGTCTGGTCCGACTTCTTCTTAGTCGGTCCTTTCTAAGTTATTTCTAGTAATCCATTTTTACTCAGATCTCGTCAGGCCTCTTTCTATGGATTACTTTTTATAACTTTTGTAGCTTTCGTGCTGATTGGTCTGACTTCTTCATGTCGGTCCATTTTAAGTTATTTTTAGCAATCCATTTTTACTCAGACCTCGTCAGGCCTCTTTCTATGGATTACTTTTTATAACTTTCGTCGCTTTCATGTCGATTGGTCCGACTTCTTCATGTCGGTCCATCCTAAGTTATTTTTAGCAATCCATTTTTACTCAGACCTCGTCAGGCCTCTTTCTATGGATTAATTTTTATAACTTTTGTCGCTTTTATCGCTTTTTCATCTTGCCGATTTTATCGAAGTCGGGCGGTGAGTTTGATTCTCACTTGGCCGACTTTGTCGAAGTCGGGCGGTGAATTTGGTTTTTACCTTGCCGACCTTTGTAGAAATTTGGACAATGAATTCGATTTTCATCATGGTCGGGCGGTGAATTTGGTTTTCACCTTGCCGACCTGTAGCTTTATAATTGGGCGATGGATTTTTGCGTTCAGATTAATGCGTCTTGGTAGAGAAACTTTGTAGAGAATCTGAAAAGTTTTATTCCAATAGAAAGTAGACATATAGGCAAATAAAATATATACATGTGGGTGTTTACCCCTCTAAGTCAGGCAATTTTACAGATCTTGTCTTGGTACCTCGTTAAAAAACCTTTTTAGGAAAAAGAGTGCACCTTGACCTAAAATCTTTATTACCTCCTAACTATAATACCTTCTTAGGTTGCAGGCGTGCCATGACCTTGGTAGCTCTCGCCCCTCGAGTTCTGACAGCCTGTAGTAGCCTTTTTCCAGTACCTCTGTAACTCGGTAGGGCTCTTTCCAGTTAGCTGCTAGCTTCCCCTCTCCTGGTTGACTTGTTCCGATATCATTTCAGATTAGGATGAGGTTGTTGTTGGCAAAACTTCATTGTACTACCTTCCGATTGTATCTTGAGGCCATTCGATGTTTTAACGCTTCCTCCCTGATCCGAGCTCTTTCTCAGATTTCTGGAAGTAGGTCGAGCTCTTCCCTTTGAAGTTGGGAGTTGGCCTCTTCACTGTAGTGGATCGTTCTGGGGGATCCTTCTTCGACCTCCACTGGGATCATTGCCTCTATTCCGCAAGCCAGTCAGAAAGGTGATTCCCTTGTGGTGATGTGTGGAGTTGTCCGATATGCCTGTTCATACCCTGGGTCGAGCTGTCTGACCCGGGCTGTTTAGCGACAAGACGACCGACCTCTTTAGGTCAAACCATCCGACCTCTTCTTAAAGAGCTCGGCCAAACCACCAAAAAAGCCCAATAAGGGCCCGAACAGAGGAACATGACCCAAATCCAAAGGCAGCCTAAGCCTATAGAGATAAGAGCATTTCCTTTGAAGATAAGATGATCTCACCCAAAGATAAGATAAGATAAGATAACTACTTTATCTCTAGAAGGGTCACTCCTCATCATTGTAAATACACTGGAGCACCCAGGTATAACTCATACTCTGATTCTACTAAAAACCTGCTTAATACCCTTGCTAACTTAAGCATCGGAGTCCCTTGCAGGTACCACCACCCTCCGATGACAAAGGATCAGCAGCGCAGCCAGTCCAACAAGTCGGACACGACAACTCCGGCCGCCACCCACCAGCCGGACACGTCATCTCCAACCAGAACAGAAGATCTCATCCGAGATCGACCAACAGTTTCAGGTAACCCTCAGAACATTGGCGCCATTGTCGGGGAACCTGGAAGTCATCCCATTATCATGGCAGATAACCTTGACAACGACCACGACTCTGATATAGAAGATAGGACGCCGCATAAAAATGCGGACACTACACTAAAAGATACTCCTCAACCTAACAAAGACAAGGATTCGCCGAACATGGGAGCTATGGAGGCACTTGAGGATCGACTAAAACAACTTGAAAAAGAGGTCGAGTACCAACGCGAGACGGAGAGAAGCCTACAAAGGGAAGCTAGGCGACGCCGCGAGTTAGATGACAAGCTCTTAAAACTCGAAGCAGATCTCAAGGCCAAAACTACTCGATCCGGTCACGAAGATAGCTCTCGTAAGGATCAAGACCCATTCACCAAGGAGATCATGAGGACCAAAATCCCAAAAGACTTCAAACTTCCCGACATGACTTTATACGATGGCACAATAGACCCCAGCCATCATCTCAGTAATTTTAGAAGTAGAATGTACCTCACTGACGCCTCAGATGCAGTCTGCTGCAAAGTCTTCCTAACTACCTTAACAAAGACGACCATTAAATGGTTCAACAATCTACCCCCTAGGTCCATCTCAAGCTTCGACGATTTAGCCCAGAAGTTTCTGGCCAGATTCTCCATCCAAAAAGACAAAACTAAACACGTCCCAAGTCTACTAGGAATCAAGCAAGGAGATCGGGAAAGTCTACGCAGCTACATGGAAAGATTCAACAAAGCATGTCTGGACATACAAAGTCTACCAACAGAAGCCGCCATTATGGGTCTCATTAATGGCTTACGAGAGGGACCTTTTAGCCACTCTATATTAAAAAAATATCCCACATATTTAAACAAAGTGCAAGAACGAGCAGAGAAGTACATCAACATGGAGGAAAACTCTCGACT
This sequence comes from Arachis ipaensis, assembly GCF_000816755.2. NCBI lineage: Eukaryota > Viridiplantae > Streptophyta > Magnoliopsida > Fabales > Fabaceae > Arachis > Arachis ipaensis. The sequence goes on from NC_029793.2 coordinate 104,349,917, forward strand.
ACGAGAGACCTCAAAATCCGGATTCTCCTACTCCTCTCGAGATAAGGACAAAGAATCCAAGAAAAAAGAGGATCAACATGGGGAAAAGATCAAAAAATACTATAATTATACCCCTCTTCGGGTATCTCTTGTAGATGTCTACCGAGAAGTATGTCATACTAAAAAGATACCCCCAGCTCAACCACTCAAAAGTAAAAAAGGAGGAGGAAATCTGGCTGAATATTGTGAATATCATTGAATCTATGGACATTCCACCAACGAATGTTTCGACCTAAAAAATATCATAGAAAAACTAGTAAGAGAAGGAAAGTTAGATCGGTACTTAGCCAGCCGAGCAGACGATCCGAGAAAAGAAGAAGGGATGAAGATGTCGGACGGGCTGAACGACTACCTCGTACACCAGAGAGACATGTCCACATGATACATGGAAGATTTGCGGGAGGAGGAATCTCCAAATCATCTTGCAAAAGACATCTTAAAGATGTATATTACGTAGAGGGAAAAGAGGAAGCACCCGATATCCCCACAATCACTTTTACTAAAGAGGACGCAGCCGGCATCATCGCGGGACATGACGATCCCATGGTTATCACTATCATATTAGCCAATGCAAATCTCCACCGCACTCTGGTAGACCAAGGAAGCTCGGCCAATATCTTGTTCAAAACCGCCTTCGACAAGCTCGGCCTGGAAGAAAAAGAACTCAGAGCATATCCAAACAGCCTGTTCGGATTGGGAGACACTCCAATTCAACCCCTGGGGTACATCTCACTACACACGACCTTTGGAAAAGGAAACCGGTCAAGGACACTCAATATAGACTACATCGTGGTCGACGTGAGTTCATCTTACAATGCCCTAATAAGTCGAACAACGTTAAATCAACTCGGCGCAGTAGTCTCGACTCCACATCTGTGCATGAAGTTCCCAACCACAGAAGAAATAGCTACAATAAAAGCAGACCAGAAGACGGCGCGCCGCTGTTATAACGAAAGTCTAAACCTCATAGGCAGAGGAGAAGAATTCCATACCATCGAACTCGGTAGTGTTCAAAGGCGGGAAGAACTCCGTCCACAACCCGAAGGTGAAGTAGAAAAAGTCCAGATCGGATATGTCCCAGACAAAACGACCAATATTGGCACAATCCTAAAAGGAGACATAAAAGAGTCACTCATATAGTTCTTACGAGATAATGTCGACCTCTTTTCATGGAAGGCCGCAAACATGCCGGGCATAGACCCTAAGCTAATGTGCCACAAGCTGGCAGTTTACCCAGGATCTCGGCCAGTACAGCAGAGGCGTAGAAAGCTCGGACCAGAACGATCCCAAGATATGGAAGAGCAGGTACAGGCTCTACTGGAGGCAGGATTCATAAGAGAAGTCAAGTACCCACTATGGCTAGCTAATGTCGTCTTGGTGAAAAAATCAAATGGGAAGTGGCGGATGTGCACCGACTACACTGATCTCAACAAAGCCTGCCCAAAGGACCCATATCCACTCCCAAGTATCGACGCTCTGGTGGATTCCTCCTCCGGATATAAATACCTCTCGTTTATGGACGCCTACTCAGGATACAATCAAATTCCGATGTACCCACCCGACCAAGAAAAAACTTCATTCTTAACCCTAAAAGTAAACTACTGCTACATCGTCATGCCTTTTGGACTCAAAAACGCGGGAGCTACTTATCAGAGATTAATGAATAAGGTTTTTGCAGACCACATCGGAAAAATCATGGAAGTCTATGTGGACAACATGTTAATAAAGATACAAAGTGAAGAAACGTTACTATCCAACCTCACCCAAGTATTTAACACTATAAGAAGGCATGACATGCGACTCAACCCCGCAAAATGCACCTTCGTAGTAGAAGCCGGCAAATTCTTGGGTTTTATGCTCACACAAAGAGGAATCGAGGCAAATTTGGATAAATGCCGGGCCATACTCGACATGAAGAGCCTGTCTTGCGTCAAAGAGGTACAACAACTCAATGGAAGATTGGCAGCCTTGTCCAGATTTTTAGCTGGATCAGCAATAAGATCCCTCCCCTTCTATGCCACTCTAAGGAAGGGAAAGAAGTTCGAATGGACAACGGAGTGCAAGCAGGCCTTCCAAGAATTCAAAAGGTTCCTGGGACAACCACCTACCCTAACTCGGCCACGGGAAGGAGAATCACTTATACTGTACCTCGCAGTAGGAAGTCGGACAGTAGCCTCAGCACTGGTCCGAGAAGACGACAGCGGGCAATAACCTGTATACTTCATCAGCAAGGCACTACAAGGATCCAAACTGAACTACCAAAAAATAGAAAGATTTGCCTATGCTCTCATACTAACATCTCGGCGACTTCGCCTATATTTCGAAGCCCACATTATCAGGGTTCGGACTGACCAGCCAATAAAAGGCATTTTGCAGAAAACAGATCTAGCAGGAAGAATCTTACAATGGGCAGTTGATAAACCCCGATTTTGTGGTTTATCTTGCGCTTATTTTGGGGGATTTTATCACCTTTTCTAACATTTATTCAATGAAATAGCATGGTTTTGCAATTCTCCCTTGATTTGTGCTTAAATGTGAAAACATGCTTTTTAGGCCTTAAAATAGCTAAATTTAATCCACTTTAATTCCATTTGATGCCTTGATATGTTTGTTGAGTGATTTCAGGTTCATAAGGCAAGTATTGGATGGAAGAAGTGAGGAGAAAAGCATGCAAAGTGGGAGAACTCATGAAGAAATGAAGGAACCGTAAAGTTGTCAAGCCTGACCTCCTGGCACTCAATCGACCATAACTTGAGCTACAGAGGTCCAGATGAGGCAGTTCCAGTTGCGTTAGAAAGCTAACATCCGGGGCTTCGAAATGATATAAAATTTGTCATCTGTTACTTCGCGTTAAGGGGCGCGCTCGCGCCATCTAAACGTGAGCACCGATTGAGCACGTGGTCCACTAAAGTGAAATCGCCTCCAACAATTTCTGAAGCACTTTGGGCCCAACCCAACTCATTTCTAATACTATTTCATGCAGAATTCAAGCTTGGGCAAGGGGGGGAGCAATTGTTTGGTAGTATAGCATCATGTAGGTTAGTTTCTAGAGAGAGAAGCTCCCTATTCTCTCTAGAATTAGGTTAGGATTAGGTTAATCTCTCATAGATCCATGTTTAATTCCTTGCTTTCATCTTGTTTCTTCTACAATTTCTTGCTCCTATTACTCTATTCTTCTTAGTTCTCATGCTAATTTTACCTTTTATGCTCTTTTATGTTCATGGATGTTCATGTTGAATTTGATTTTCTTTTAACGAAATTTATATTTGATGTTTCTTTTATTGATGATTTGAGTTATGATCTTATTTTTCTTGCAATTGGTAGTTGATAGATTTATTATTCTTGCACTTTTACCATGCTTTCCATTTGTACCCACCAAGTGTTTGACAAAATGCTTGGTTAGGCCTTAGAGTAGATTTTGAGCATTCTTGGCTTGGAAAGAGTAATTAGGTGATCTTGAGTCATGAAAACCCAACTTATGTTGGTGATCTAGAGTTGTTAGCTAATATTGTTTTCATTGACGCTAATCTTTTGCTAATTTAATTAGTAAGTTGATTAGGACTTTTGGATTGAGATTAGCTAGTCTTATTAGACTTTCTCTCATCAAAGATAATATGATACCTTCTTCCAATGTTGGAGATGACGTAATAAGATAAATTCTTGTTTATATTTGTGGCATGATTAATTAGTCTTGTTTGACTTTCTCCCCATATGTTGGAGTTGACTAAATAAGATGAATTAATCATTGCATGACTAGGATAGAAAACCTATGATCTCAACACTTGCCATGAATGTCTCTCTTCCTTAATTGCTTCCTTTAATTGCTTTCTTTACTTTTCTTGTCATTTATATTTTCTTGCCCTCTCACCAATCAAATCCCCCTTTACCCCTTCATAGCCAATAATTAAACACTTCATTACAATTCCTTGTGAGACGACCCGGAGTCCAAAATACTCCGGTTATTTCTTATTTGGGGTTTGTTCTTTGTGACAACCAAAATTTTATTTGATGCGAGAGTTGTTTGTTGGTTTGGAGCTATACTTGCAACGTAAATATTTTGTGGAATTCCTTACCCACAACAATTCTTATGTCAAATTAATGGCGCCGTTGCCGGGGAGTTACAATGATGTTATATTATTGGCTATTGTGAATATTGTGAATATGTTTGCTTTTTTGCTTATTTGTTAGTTTTTGTAGCTTTTATTTTTATTTGCTATTATGAATTCTCAACACTTTGGCTATGAGTTTGGCTCAAATTATGTTGTAGGTAATGGGAACTACAATGAGGATGTGCATCAAGGATGGAACAATCAAAGATGGGAGGAGCCTCAAAGGATTGATCACCCTTCTTGGCAACAACAACCTCCGGATTCTTATGGGTATAATTCTCATCCTAATGCATATCAATCTAATGAATGTGGTGACCCTTATTGTTATTATCAACAACCACCACCACATGCCTATGAACCACCCCCTCAACATGATTTTGAACCACCTTACTCACAAGCCCCATACCACCAAACACCTCATTATGACCCCAACCCTTATCCATCATACCAACCACCTTATGAGCCATATGGACCATACATGGAACCACCATCATTCCAACATAATTACTCCCAAGAACCACCTCAATATACATCATCTCCATACCCTTACCAAGATGAACCACCTTCCAATTATGAAACTTTCCTCCCAAAAAATGAACCTTCTTTTTCCACACCACCTCCAATGGATGATTCTCTTCAAGAATGTGTTAGTTCTTATATTCAAAGGCAAGAAGAGAACCAAAAAGAGTTTAAGGAGCTAGAAGCCAAGATAGCTATCCTAGCGTAAGGCGTTAGCAATATGATCTCCTCTCGACTAAGCCTAAGAAACCAAGGCACTCCCATTGACGAATGTGGAGAAGCAATTAAGGAGCCTAGTGAGGGAGTGAGTTTAGAACTTCAAGGTGAAGAAGAGGAGTTGAAGCAAGGAGTGCAACAAGAGGAGGAAGTTAAGATAATTGAGCCGAAAGAAGTGGTTGAAGCCTTTGAAGAGGTTGATCAAGAGATAGATTCAATCATTAAAGAATTCTTATGTACAATTGAATCCTCTCCAATTGGGTTTGACATGGAGATCAAAGAAGAAGATGCACAACCTCTCATGCCTTTGGTGAGCAATGAAGAAGAAATTGAAGTGGAAGCAAGCCACCAAGAAGAAGAGGTTGAAGTTGAGGAAAGTTGTAAAGAGGTGGAGATAGTCAAAGAAGAGCACAAGGGAGTGTAGCTTGCAAGATCATTGGAACCACCCCTTCCTAAGTCACCATCCTACACAACATTCAAGTGGGTAAAATTCTTATCCCTAAGCTTCACTTTCCCACTTGAATATGGTTTGATTGAAAATGATGGTCAACTTAGAGCTCTTTGTGGAGTTAAGAGTAGGAGAGAGTTGTGTAGTAGTTGGAAGCATCATTCTAGGTTCATTATGGTTGCATGCTCAAAGTTTGATTGTAAGGTTTGGTGTGGAGCTAAATTACATGGGTCTAGGAAGTTGTTTGGAGGCTTCTTTGAGAACTCCAAGGCTAAACCACCCAATTGGAATCATGATGATCAATTTGAAGATGGGTGTCAAAACAAAGTGTGGGATCCCGGATCGCACAAGGAAAATCAACTTTGGGAGCTCATGGTTTGTGAAGAACGCCATCAAAGCTTGAAGATATTAACATTGAAGAATGGAGCTTATTGGAGATTCAAGCATTGGTGGATGTTCCAAGATGGTTACAAGCACAATCCACCTTGATGAGGAGCTCCCCATAAGTCCAACTTAAGGACAATAAATAAAAGTGCTAGGTGGGAGACACCCCACCATGGTAAATTCTTTTCACTCTCTTTTAGATTTGGTTAATAAGTGATTGAGTTACCATTATAGGTAGTTCTTCTTATTTTCTATACTCTTATGCATTTTGCTTTTATTGATAGGTTGTTTGTTGCATTCATGTTTTGATTTGTCTAGTTATTGTTGAATTGCATTTTGCTTATAGAATAAGTTTTGTTTTTAGTATGTTTGAAAATTTTTCAAAAACCAAAAAGATTTGTTGTTAAATTTGATTTTTGAATGTTTTAGAATGCTTATAGATTAGGAGAATGCCCTGTTTTTCAAAAAAAAAAAAAAATCGGGCATCGGCGCCCAAGCGCGCAGTGCGCGCACGTGCCGCTGTGGTTTCACAACTCCTAGTACTAAAACCCAAGAGTTGTGCCCACTTTATGCCTACTTTGTGCCAGGCGATCCGCGCGTAAGCACGCATGGCGCGCGCGCGCCGATTGTCCCTGTCGCATCCGCACCCAAGCACGCATGGCGCGTGCGCGCGGATTGTTTTTACTGCATCCGCGCCTAAGCACACATGGCGTGCGCACGCGGATTGTAACTGCTGCGTCCGTGCCTAAGCACGCATGGCGCATATACACGGATTTGCACCCTGTCTTTCTCCTTAAAAAAAATAAAAAAAATTAAAATTAAATTTTTTTTCTTTTCTTCCATTTTCTTTTATTCATTTCATTTTTTTCATTCATTGCATTTTAATTTTATTTTTGTAACTTGTTTTTCCTTTTATTTTCTAAGTTTCTTATTTTAATATTGGTGCTGGATTCTTATATTCAATTGTTGAGAATTTCTTGGTTACTCTTGGTGCTTTGTGACTTGTTTGGCATTAATTGTAATATTTGCTCTACACACAAGATTAGTGCTTTAGTCCGTCCTGACTCATGATCCCTTGTTTTTGTACCTCATCATCATTGAGTTAGGATGGGACCAAATGGTCTTATGCTTATCACTAATCTTGTTTGTGTCAATTGTTGATTAAGCTTGATGCAACATGCTCTTCATGTCATTTGCCTATGATTTGACTTTACTCTTGCATCAAGTATTAATTGATATGCCCTTTACCTATATTGTTTTCTCACTTACATGCGTAGCTAACATGTAGTGAGAACCTTACTCTTATTTGGCATTAGCCCTCGCCTATGTTCTATTTGCTTTGATATCTTTGTTGTAGGCTTAATTTTCTTTCTTTTTCTCTCCTTTGAGGTTGGCCACCAAGAAGGAAAGGAATGGAAAAGCTTCAAATGGGGCAAACAAACAAGTTCACCTGCACAACCCTTTGAAGAAACTCATCAATTGTAGCAACCCATCCACCTTGCTCTCCTTTGTATGCACCGAGGACGGTGCAAATTTCTAAGTGTGGGGAGGTCGTCCGACCGACCTCCATGGGTAACAATCTCTTTCTTTCAACACCAATTTTTAATTTTTGTCTTTGTTAGTTAGTTGTTGCATTGCATGATAGGTTGCATGTTAGTTAGAATTTGTACATATTTTACCACTTCTTTTTATGTTAGGACTACTTGGTTAGGGTGATGATTTCTTTTCCAAGAAAAATTGTTTTTAGGGCACCCTACCAATTCGAAAAAAAAATTTTTCTTGTTGAACTTGCTTGAAGAATTTATTTTGGAGTATGGTTTTTGTTCCGAGGGTTACCTGAAATTGGAGGTCGATCTTGGATGAGATCTTCTATACTGGTCGAAGATGATGTGTCCGGCTGGCTGGTGGCGGCCGGAGCTGTTGTGTCTGACTTGTTGGACTGGCTGCACTTCTGATCCTTGGTCACCGGAGGGTGGGGGGTACCTACAAAAGACTCCGATGCTTAATTTAGCATGGGTATTAAGCATGTTTATTGTAGAATCAGAGTATGAGTTATACCTGGGTGCTCCAGTGTATTTATAGAGGTGTAGAGTGACCTTCTTAGATAAGATAAGTTAGTTATCTTATCTTATCTTATCTTATCTTTGAGTGAGGTCATCTTATCTTCTGGGGAACCGCCTTTATCTTTCTAGACTTTGACTGCCTTTAGATTGGGCTGTGTCCCTTCGTTTGGGCCTCCTTCCGACTTCTTTATGTCGATCTCTTCTAAGTTATTTTGTAATCCTCTTTCTTGGACCTTTGTCAGGTCTCTTTCAGGGATTACTTTTATAACTTATTTTTCGTAGGAGACCGACTTCTTTATGTCGATCTCTTCTAAGTTATTTTGTAATCCTCTTTCTTGGACCTTTGTCAGGTCTCTTTCAGGAATTACTTTTATAACTTGTTTTTGTAGGAGACCGACTTCCTTAGGTCGATCTCTTCTAAGTTATAGCAATTCCTCTTTTATAGGGTTGGCCAGACCTCTTTCCAAGGATTTGCTGATAACTTGGGTTGACTTGGTCTGACTTCTTAACGTCGGCCAGTCTTTAAGTTATTATTTAGCAATCCATAAGACCTCGTCAGGTTCTTTTTTCGGATCACTTTCGATGACTTCTTACATTATTCTGTGTTCATCTTTGCCGATTTGTAGATGGTGGTTTGGTCGACCTTTAGATGAATTGCGTTTTCATCTCTATTGGTCTTTATCGTGATTGTGCAGTAAATCTGTTTTTCACTTTCCGCTGATCTGTTGCTTTATAATCGGACGATGAATGCTTCAGATTAATGCGTCTTGGTATAGCAGGGAATTTTGTTTTCACTTTGTCGACCTTTGTCGAAATCAAACGATGAATTCGGTTTTCATCGTGGTCGGGGGGTGAAGTTGGTTTTCACCTTGCCGACTTATCACTTTTGTAATCGGACGATGAATTTGGTTTTCATCTTGCCGACTTTGTTGTGATTGGGCGGTGAATTTGGTGTTCACCTTGCCGACCTGCCGTAGTCGGGTGTCTTGGTAGGAAACTTTTTAGGGAATCTGCAATCTTTTAAACAATAAAATGTAGATAAGAGTGTGTACATGTTAGTACTTACCTTTCTAGGTCGGGCAATCTTTTTGGATCTCGGCCTGGCGCCCTTTTTAGATTGCAGGCGTGCCATGACCTTGGTAGCTCTCGCCCCTCGAGTTCGGACAGTCTGTAGTAGCCCTTCCCAAGTACTTCTGAACAACTTGGTATGGTTCTTTCTAGTTGGCTGCTAGCTTCTCTTCTCCTGACCGACCTATTCTGATGTCATTTCGGATTAGGATGAGATCGTTGTTGCTGGATTACTTTCCGATTGTATCTTGAGGCCATTTGACATTTTAACGCTTCTTCCTTGATCCGATCTCTTTCTCAGGTTTCTGGAAGTAGGTCGAGTTCTTCCTTTTGAAGTTGGGAGTTGGCCTCTTCACTGTAGTGGATCACTCTGGGCAATCCTTCTTTGACTTCCACTGGGATCATTGCCTCCATTCCGTAAGCTAATCGGAAGGGTGATTCCTTTGTAGTGGAGTGTGGGGTTGTCCGATATGACCATAGGACTTGTGGGAGCTCTTCAGATGGGGCTATAGGGAAGTTGGCATGCTTTTGATGTAAAGCTTTGACTTTGTATTTGCTCTGAAGAACTTTGGTTCTTTCTGCAAAATGTTTGCATCTTTGATCGTTTGTTGTCACTTTTCATTCGCCTTTGAGAAGAATGTGTGCTTTGCTTAGGGTTTGGTTGCTGTTCCTATTTCTTTTCATCGTTGCTTGACTCCATTTGTACAAAAGTTCTAGCTTTTGTTTTGACCTTTTGTTTGAGAGGTGTTCAGACTGTTTGGGTATAGATTGTCGACTTCTTTTTTCTGTGTTCTTGCCCTGTTGTTGCCTCCAAAGGGTGCCCCTGGACTTTCGTGTGAGTCCTGGGGTTTCCCTTTTACTGCCACGTCTGTCATTTGATGTTTTGCTATTCTTGTCCGAGTTGTTTTCTTATTTGCCTGAGTTGTTTGATAGTAATCCCATAGTCGACCTATGTCTTTGAGATGTCTACTAAGATCCTGGACAGCATGTCTGATTAGCTGGATTTCATAGTTTTAATGCGTGTTACTGTGGCTGGCCCTGAGTACATTCCTTATACCGCCTTCGAGATCGACTTGTTGTGGTCTTGTAATGTAGCCTGGATGAGGCTTCTGTTATTGCCCCCTGGTTTGGTGTTGGCTAGTTTTGAAAATGCATCAGCTCGGGCATTCTATGTGTCAAACTTCATTTTTCCTGATTTTGTCCGAGTTGTTTTTTGTTTTTGTCCAGGATCCCCCGAATTGTCCGAGATGTTCTCTGGTTTTGTCCAGGGTCCTGATTCTTCTAGCTAAGTTTGTTTTCTGCAGGATGCCTTTTATGGGCTGGTTGGTCCGCACTCTGATAGTGTGAGCTTGAAAGTATGGGTGAGGGCGTAGGCAAACTTTTTCTATCTTTTGATAGTTTAGTTTGGCCCCTTGTAGAGCTTTGCTGATGAAGTAGACGGGTTGTTGCCTACTTTCGTCTTCTCTGACTAGTGGTGAGGCTATTGCCTGACTTTTCATTGCGAGGTATAATATGAGTTCTTCACTTTCCCGTTGTCGGGTAAGAATGGGTGGTTGCCCCAAGGATTTTTAAAATCTCGGAAGGCTTGTTCACACTCCGTTGTCCTATTCAAACCTCTCTCCCTTCCTTAATATACCTCTTTGAAGTGTCTTTTGCGAGATGATTTAGAGATCTCTCCTTCTGCGAATCCTCCATTTATCATATGAACATGTCTCTCAAGGGTGTGAGGTGGACGTTCAACTCGTCCGACCTCTTCCTTCAACTTGTCCGATCTCTTTGTTGTGAGGTGGACGTTCAACTCGTCCGTCCTCTTTGGTATGAGGTGGACCTTCAACTCGTCCGACCCCTTTATTGTGAGGTGGACCTTCAACTCGTCCGACCTCTTTGGTGTGAGGTGGACCTTCAACTCGTCCGACCTCTTTGTTGTGAGGTGGATGTTCAACTCGTCCGACCTCTTTGGTGTGAGGTGGACCTTCAACTCTTCCGACCTCTTCCTTCTTTTTGCTTTTGATTGGGCGAGGTGGTGAGATCTTCTCAATGTTGCATATTTTTCTGTAAACCTCCAGAAGAGACACCCGAAGAGGGGTGTAATTGCAGTATTTTCTAGGCTTTTCAGGTTGATCTTCTTTTTTTCTGGACTCTTTATCCTTGTCCCGTGGTGGGTTAGGAGAATCCAGTTTTTGAGCTATCTCCCAATCGGGAGTTCTCCTCCATATTGATATATTTTTCCGCCCTTTGTCAGACCTCGTTTAGAGATGTTGGGTACTTCTTGGATATTAAGTGGTTGAAAGGTCCTTCTCTGAGGCCATTGATGAGTCCCATGCTGGCCGCTTCTGTTGGAAGACTTTGTATGTCAAGCCATGTTTTGTTGATTCTTTCCATGTAGCTGCGGAGACTTTTCTGATCTCTTTGCTTGATTCCTATTAGACTTGGGGCGTGCTTGGCTTTGTCCTTCTGGATGGAGAATAATGGATTGCATCTGAGGCCTCTGTGAGATACATCCTGCTTTTAAAATTACTAAGATGATGGCTTAGATCCGATGTGCCGTCGTACGGAGTCATGTCGGGAGCTTTGAAGTCCTTTGGGACTTTAGCTTTCATGATCTCCTTGGTGAAGGGAACTTTGTCCTTGTGGGAGTCGTCATCTTGACTGGGTTGAATGGTTTTGGCTTTGAGATTCCTCGAGCTTTAGGAGCTTGCCCTCTAGCTCTTGTCGTCGCCTAGTTTCTCCCCGGAGGTTTCTCTCAGCTTCTTGTTCCAGCTGTTTAAGGCGATTCTTACAGATAGCTTCCAAAATTTTTGTGTTTGGGGGTTGCTTATCTCCCCCGTTTTGAGGTTTGTCTTTGGAGGTGGCGTCTGTGTCTTTGTTTGGTGTTCTGTCCACCAAACCAGAGTTGTGATCATTGTCGTGGTCATCCGCCATGGTGATGGGATGACTTCCAGGTTCCCCGGCAACGGCGCTAATGTTCCGAGGGTTACTTGAAACTGTAGGTCGATCTCGGATGAGATCTTCTGTACTGGTCGGAGATGATGTGTCCGGCTGGCTGGTGGCGGCCGGAGCTGTTGTGTCCCACTTGTTGGACTGGCTGCACTTCTGATCCTTGGTCACCGAAGGGTGGGGGGTACCTGCAAGAGACTCCGATGCTTAAGTTAGCACGGGTATTAAGCAGGTTTATTGTAGAATCAGAGTATGAGTTATACCCGGGTGCTCTAGTGTATTTATAGAGGTGTAGAGTGACCTTCTTAGATAAGATAAGTTAGTTATCTTATCTTATCTTTGAGTGAGGTCATCTTATCTTCTGGGGAATCGCCTTTATCTTTCTAGGCTTTGACTGCCTTTAGATTGGGCTGTGTCCCTTTGTTTGGGCCTGCCTTTAGATTTGACCTGAAGAGGTCGGTTGGCTTGTCGCTAAACATCCCGGGTCGGACAGCTTGACCCAGGGTATGAACAGTTTTTGAGCTAAGAACACAAGCATGTGAGTTTTGAGCCTAATTGTGTGGTTACATCTTATAACCACTTATTTTCATTCTTGTGTGCATTATTCTCTTTCTATGATTGTAATCTTTGATTTGTTTGATTCTTTATGTCCATTATTCCATCTATACATGCATTTATATGATTGATGCCATCATTTCATTTAGCTCACTTACCCAAATAGCCTACCTTTCATCAACCATTGTTAGCCAATTTTGAGCCTATTTAATCCCTTTTGTTCTTAATGTTAGCACATCACTACCCTTAAGTGAAAAATAATAAATGTCCTTAATTTGGATCTTTGATTAGCTTAGGCTAGTGAGAGTGTGTATCATTTGGGTATGGGAAACTTGGGACATTGGTTGAGGTAAAAGTGTAATTTTTATTTTTGTTAAAAATATTGGAAATTGGGTACATATTCTTAGTTCTCATGCTAATTTTACCTTTTATGCTCTTTTATGTTCATGGATGTTCATGTTGAATTTGATTTTCTTTTAATGAAATTTATGTTTGATGTTTCTTTTATTGATGATTTGAGTTATGATCTTATTTTTCTTGTAATTGGTAGTTGATAGATTTATTATTCTTGCACTTTTACCATGCTTTCCATTTGTACCCACCAAGTGTTTGACAAAATGCTTGGTTGGGCCTTAGAGTAGATTTTGAGCATTCTTGGCTTGGAAAGAGTAATTAGGTGATCTTGAGTCATGAAAACCCAACTTATGTTGGTGATCTAGAGTTGTTAGCTAATATTGTTTTCATTGACACTAATCTTTTGCTAATTTAATAAGTAAGTTGATTAGGACTTTTGGATTGAGATTAGCTAGTCTTATTAGACTTTCTCTCATGGAAGATAATATGATACCTTCTTCCAATGTTGGAGATGACGTAATAAGATAAATTCTTGTTTATATTTGTGACATGATTAATTAGTTTTATTTGACTTTCTCCCCATGTGTTGGAGTTGACTAAATAAGATGAATTAATCATTGCATGACTAGGATAGAAATCCTATGATCTCAACACTTGCCATGAATGTCTCTCTTTCTTAATTGCTTCCTTTAATTGCTTTCTTTACTTTTCTTGTCATTTATATTTTCTTGCCTTCTCCCCAATCAAATTCCCCTTTACCCCTTCATAGCCAATAATTAAACACTTCATTGCAATTCCTTGTGAGATGACCTGGAGTCCAAAATACTCCGGTTATTTCTTATTTGGGGTTTGTTCTTTGTGACAACCAAAATTTAATTTGATGCGAGAGTTGTTTGTTGGTTTGGAGCTATACTTGCAACGTAAATATTTTGTGGAATTCCTTACCCATAACAGTTCTTGTGTCAGCAGTCGAGTTGTCCAAATTCGACCTTCAATATGAAGCTCGGACAGCCATCAAATCACAATATTTGGTCGACTTCATTGCAGAATTTACAGACACCCCGGAAATCCCTACAGAATGGAATATCTATGTAGACGGTTCCTCAAACAAAACTAGAAGTGGCGCAGGTGTGATAATCAAAAGTGACCAGGGAACCCAAATCGAACTTTCCCTCAAATTCGGGTTCCCTGCCTCAAACAACCAAGCTGAGTATGAGGCACTACTAGCTAGTTTGAAGCTGGCTAAGGAGGTTGGAGCTCAAAAGCTTATCATCTTTAGCGACTCACAGGTGGTCACTTCACAAATAGTAGGGAGTTACCAAGCCAAGGATCCCACCATGAAAAAGTACTTGGAAAAAACCAAGGAACAGCTCAGACAACTCGGGGAATATGAGATTCGCCATATACCCCGAGAACAGAATACTCGAGCTGATGCACTCTCAAAATTAGCCAGCACCAAACCAGGGGGCAACAATAGAAGTCTCATCCAAGAGATGCTGCAGAACCCGTCAATCTCAGAAGAAGAAAATATCCTAGCCATAACGGGACTGGATCAAGGATGGATGACTCTCATAATTAATTACCTCAAAACAGAAACACTCCCTACAGATAAGAAGGAGGCAAAGAGGTTAAAACGGGAGGCACAATACTACACCATCATAAATAATACTCTATACAAGAGAGGGATTTTGACACCACTATTAAAATGCGTGCCGACTTCTAATACAAAAGAAGTTTTAGAAGAAGTACACAGTGGCATCTGTGGCAACCACCTCGGAGCACAGGCACTCACCAAGAAAGTACTCTGAGCCGGATTCTATTGGCCGACCTTACAAAAAGAAGCAACAGAATTCGTGAAGACATGTCCACCATGTCAGAAACATGCCAACTTTCACATCGCCCCGCCAGACGAGCTCATCAGCGTAACCTCACCCTGGCCATTCGCAAAATGGGGACTCGATCTTCTCAGACCCTTTCCCCAAGGATCAGTGAAAGTCAAATTCCTCATAGTAGGGGTAGACTATTTCACAAAATGGATCAAGGCAAAGCCCCTAGCTAACGTCACTGCTCAAAGAAGTCGAAAATTCCTATATAGAAACATTGTCACAAGGTTTGGGGTTCCATACCCTATAACCACAGACAATGGCACTCAATTTACAGATGCAGGCTTCAGAAAGTTTGTGGCCAATCTGTACATAAAATACCAATTCACATCCATGGAACACCCCCAAACCAATGGACAAGCAGAAGCTGCTAACAAAGTCATATTAGCCAGGTTAAAACGGAGATTACAGGATGCAAAGGGAGCCTGGGCCGAAGAGCTCCCACAAGTCCTATCACTACAAGAAAAAAGGCCTATCCGCACCCTTTTTTCTTGCCACGCTTTAAAAGCGTGGCCAAAAGTGGTCAATAGCCACACTTTTATGAGGGTAGCCACTGATTTGTGATTCGGCCACGCTTTTTTTGGCACGCTTCAAAAGCGTGGTCATAGAGAGATTTTGGCACGCTTTTATGAGGGTGGCTACTGATTTATGATTTGACCACTTTTTTTTTTCACGCTTCAAAAGTGTGCCCATAAAGAAAAACAGGTACGCTTTTAAAGCGTCGCTAGTTTGTCAGGATACGGGTACATTTTTAAAGCGTGCCTATAACCTCTAATTATTTGAGACCCTAAAAAGCGTGACGATAAAGTTCCCACTTAATTTAATTTCTCACTCAAACACTTAATTTCTTTATCAGAACACTCAAAATAGCCCTAACTTAGAAGTGAGAACCCAAACCCTCGAATCCTCTCCATTACTCAACTAAGAACCCTAAACTTTCGCAGCCTTCTCTCAGTTAGCAGCCCTCTCAGCTCGCAGCCCTCTTCATCACTGAGAAGTGAGAATCCATCGTCATCTTTCAGGTCGTAGCCCGCTCTCAACTTGCAACCCTCTATCCTTCTCTTGCAACCCTTTATCCCTCTTCAATCGGTGCTGCTTCCGCCGGCGCACCCTCCATCGGCGCGCCCTCCGTCGGCGCGCCTTCCGTCGGCGTTCACTCTCGCTCGCAAGGCCTCCATCAGTGCTTGTTCTCTCTCGCTCAAACCTTACCTCCGTCGACACTGACTCAATCGTCGCTGCCTCTCCCTCAATCGTTGTTCCTCCCTCAATCGGCGCTCAACCCTCACCATAACACAAGAAAGTACGTATTTAAAGATTTAATCCCTTTTTGTTTCTCTGTTTCAAGCCTCTGCAAATTTCTCTATTCAACCCTCACCATAACGCTGATTATTGTTTTCTTTTCTTATATAATAATCTCTTGCAACTGTAATCACCTCTCTTTTTGTTTTGTTTCTATTATGTGGTGAACTCTCTAGTTTGATTGCATTGGTGTGGGGAATGCGATGGATTGTCTATTTTATTATATGTGCTTTGGCTTACCATGACACGCATGCATTTATTAGAATAGTATACTTGATATAAGGTTTGAGTGATATGATAATTTGTTATTTTGTTTGATTATGATGTAAATTGCTTATTGGAATGGTTTCTGATGTTTGTCTTCAATTTTTTGGTAAAGGAATACTAAATGGAGGTTACTTGAGGGTGTGAGGGTCTCTAGTGCACTGCCACCTAGAACGGTCTTGGTGCAGCAGTGTATCTGTGATAAAGGTGTGTTGGAAGTTCTATGCAACTATGTGAGTGCTCAATTCGTTTTCGTTTTTGTATTTGATTTTGTCTAATGGAATTGAATAGTTAGATAAAAGTTTCAATTGCAGGCAGCTCCATCAAAGAACTTTGAACCTTCAAGACATGTAATAGGCTTATGTACTGCGGTTTGCATTTCATCAAAAGAAAATTATTTCCTAGCTTAAATGCTGTAATTTTGCAATAATCTGGTGTTAGGAAGCTAAGCATTTGACCTGAATCAAATAAGTATCCTCTGTTCATACTCATTTTTTTTTAGGCCTGGATATATGTTTTTACTTTTTATCCTAATATGTTCTCTGCGGATATGATTTGGTATAGAGAGAGTTTTACTAATACAAAAGGGAAATGATTTTATAGAGAAAGTGAACTTCTATGTATTTAATGCCATTGGAAACTCAGATTTTATCCTTCCTATAAAAATTCTTCTATTTTTGTATTCTTCACAAGTGCCCTTTGTAAAACTGATAAAGATATAAATTCTGTCAGCTGCTGTCTGGTATACCAATGTGTTTTCTAGTCTAAATTTTTTTAAGAGTTTGCTTAATTCATTTTTTAGGTTTCATGGGGAGAATCAAGTATGATTCAAGCTGAAAGGTTATTTTCCTGAACCCAAAGAACAAGGAAATGTTGCTGGAGAACTTCAAAGAACAGCTTGCTTTGTCTGTGAGAAGCATCTAGTGGAGCTATGCAATATTCTGGTCTACTTCATCTACCCAACCCAGGTACTAACTTCTAACTAACTGTTTTCTTGAATTTCAGTTCTGTTTTGTGATTTTTTTTCATTTTCTGTTTCTTCAATATGTGTTGTTTGTGAAAATACCTCAATGGACTTCATATGACGAGACACATCATGACTTGTTTCTTCTTCTTCTCTAATATGAACAACTCAGTACAATGGCTTCTTAGACAACACCACAATTCAATAATACTACTATTCAAAATCAATTTCTTTCTATTCATGGTGCCCATTTAGCAAGGTATTGAGTTGGGGGGAAGGATATTACAATGGAGACATTAAGACAAGGAAGACAAGTCAAGGAGTGAAACTCAATTCTGATCAGATAGGGTTGCAGCGGAGTGAGCAGCTTCGAGAGTTATACAAGTCCCTCAAAGCTGTAGAAGCCAGCCCTCAAACCAAAAGGCGTTCAGTAGCACTGTCTCCGGAGGATCTCTCAGATACAGAATGGTACTATTTGGTTTGCATGTCCTTTGTATTCAACATTGGCTAAGGGTAATAATAGTGACACTAATAAATCTTCTTTTTATATGTTTCTTCTTTGTCCTGTTTGCTTTGTATCCTTTTTGAAGTGAAGAGGCAGGTTGGGACGTGGTAATTACTTGCCATAATAAGAGTCTAAGTTTCTGTTTTTCTTTAGAATGTATCATGTTATTAACTGTTATGTGTAAACATAATATCCTTTGCTTCTTTTAAATTGGAAATTTAGTTCTCTATACTATAAAGGCATACTTTTATTCTAATTATATCAAATAATTACAAGCTGAAGTTGTTATTTTAAATTTCATCCCATTGTCTCTATTTCCCCCTTTTATTTATTATTTGATCACAGAATATAGTCAGATGAGTTACTTTCACAACCCTGGAATAGCTGTAGAATATCTATGATATGGTTCTTGTATATCTTTCTCTCAAACACTCAAATAACCTAATATTTGCAAAAGCCCCATATACACTATATCAATACTTTTACTTCTGCTTCTACTTAATGGAGCACCTCATATCAATACTTTTACTTCTGCTTCTACTTACTGCTATTATTATTTTTATCAGTGCACAAAGTGATGGTAAATCTAATTATGCAGGAGTTGAAAGCTAGAGGAATTAACAATAAGCACACTCTTGCTTATCAGGTTAATTTGGACCTCATTAACTTGCTTTTTAATTGCTGAATTGTTGGCTTACCTTTTAGAGCCTCTATTTCTTATGGCATTGTTAGATGAATTTCCAGAGTCGAGTGGGCCCGGTACAGTGGTTGAAACCATATACAGATGAAACTCTCGTTGAGCTTGGTTAGAAAGGTGTGAGGAGTCTTTTAGCTGTTCCAGTGAGGTATATTATTTTTGGACTTTTACCCCTGTTTTTAAATTTTAATTATGTTTTGTGTTAGACACTGTTGAAAGTTGTGAAATAGCCTTAAGAGTAAAAGACACTACTCCTCCTTGTATCTCAGCTTTGTGAGTGAGCACATAGAGACCCTTGAAGAAATTGACATGGAGTACAGGGAGTTTGGACGGTGCATGTGATCAAGTGGGGTAATGTGTGACAGTGTGAGCGTAGGTCCCTCTCCAATTTCACCAACCCTTTGCTTTGGTTTTTGTTTCATTAAATACAAACCAATAAAACCACGCAATCCAAAAGGAAACAAACACATGTTTTTGGCTTTCATTTGATTCCTTTTCAACTCAAATCCCCAACGTTACGTAGGAATTTCTCCCTTTGACATATTAATTATACTTATGCCATTTATTCTTATTTTTTATTTTTGCTTGCTCACATCCAGTAATTGAATATTTGGTCGACCTTCCTTGCTTATCTTATCTATTTCATGGATTACTTGAAAATTTCGGAATTAAAATCAATATTTCTAGTGGCCTACATTTAATTTTCCAATGCACTGACATCATTGCTTGCAGCTTATGTTATCTTTAGCCGTGTTATCCTTAAGTCATTGCTTAAGTAGAAAAAAGATATTCTATTATTATAATATTAATAGTTCTATTACTAATGTATGAGTATATGCATGCATTAAGGATGGTTCTGAATCGGTAATGATGTGCTTGAGGTGTTGTGTCAACAGCATAATAATATGGATATCTCAAAATAGCTTGTCTCTAATGAATATAGATCGTATCTAATATTTCATTATTGTTTATAGGTTTCTGATTATATTTTACAAACTGGTCATAATGTAGTATTTGATCAATTTCTACATTATATATATTTATATATAAATATATTTTACAAATTGTTTATAGGTGATTTGTAGTATCTGATCTATATGAAATTTGGAACTTGTAATGCTATACGCTAGGCAATTATTTGACTTTAAAGAGTAATTTTATTTTTCTCAAGAGTATATATGGATCAAGCATTGTTTTGTTTTAGCTTTATGCAATTTATGCATCCTTGCTGAGACTTTATGTAATTTATGCAATTTAAGGTATAACAGCATTTTCAAGCTGATAGTTACAATACAAAACTGCAGTATGTTTTGTGTAGTTGTGCTTAGATTTTTTGAAATCATTATTAAATGAAGATAAAATGGTTGAGTGTATTTTCATGGCATTGCTTTTAAACTTGTTGTAGGTAAGAAGAATGGGAAGTAAAGAAACTGCATTGATATTCATGCATGAAGAATATAAAATCCTCAAGCGCTACAAAAATTATATAACTTCTTCTAAGAGGGCTATCTCCTTTTTCTAAAGCACAATGGTGTGAGCTCCAAGATTCAGCAGCATGAGTTTTTGCCTATAAATTGCAAATCTCAACAATATTATGTTTGGATTATTGATATTTATTTTTTAATTTTTTTATTTTTTACACAAAAAAATGACAGAGATAGAATAAGTTAATGACTTTTAATAAGTTTTATATGTATTGATATTTTTTAGCCCAATGTATTTTATAACTACTTTAGTTATAAGAGATTGATATAGCTAATTTGGTTTGAATTTTATTAATGTAATACTAATTTCTATTAATTAATTTTTTTTAAATGATATTCACATATTTTTGTCAATGTTTTTTATTGTTTTTGGAGTGCATTAGAGTACGTGTAAAAGCATATGCCATATTTTCTTTTTTGATGATAGGGATATAGCCACACTTTAAAAGCGTGGCAATAGGTCCATGTTTCTTCATTATTGGCACGCTTCAAAAGCGACACCATATCTTTTACTATTGGCACGCTTCAAAGGCATAGCCATATCTTTCACTTTTCGGTACGCTTTTAAAGCGTGCCGATAGGTTAATACATATGGCCACATTTTTAAGCGTGGCAAGAGTTGAAAGCGTGGCAAAAAAGAAAACGTGCCGATAGATTCACAAAAGCATGGCGATAGAGCAACCGACACGCTGGCGGATGTGACCCTTTCAAAAGCGTGCCGATAGCTCAAAAAGCGTGCCAAAAAGTTGTCGGCACCCTTTTTAGCACTTTTCAGCTCGCTTTAAAAGCGTGGCAGAAAGCTTATTTTCTTGTAGTGTATGGGCATATCGGACAACCCCACACTCCACCACAAAGGAATCACCCTTCCGATTAGCTTACGGAATGGAGGCAATGATTCCAGTGGTGGTCGAAGAAGGGTCACCCAAAGTGATCCACTACAATGAAGAGGCCAACTCCCAACTTCAAAGGGAAAAACTCGACCTAGTTCCAGAAATCCAAGAAAGAGCTCGGATCAGGGAAGAGGCATTAAAATGACGAATGGTTTCAAGATACAATCAAAAGGTAGTTCCACGAGGTTTTGCCATGAACGAAATTATCCTAATCCGAAATGATATTGGAACAACTCGACCTGGAGAAGGAAAGCTGGCAGCAAACTGGAAAGGACCCTACCGAGTCAGAAGTACTTGGAAAGGGCTACTACAGACTATCCGAACTCGAAGGGCGAGAGCTTCCTAGGTCATGGCACGCCTGTAACCTAAGAAGGTACTATAGTTAGAGGTAATAAAGATCTTAGGATAAGGTTCACTCTTTTTCCTAAAAAGGTTTTTTAATGAGGTGCCAAGCCAAGATCTATAAAATACCTAACTTAGAGGAGTAAAACTCCCACATGTACATATTTGCATATTTCTATTTTGAATAAAATTTTTCAGATTTCCCACAAATTCTTTATCAAGACGCATTAATCTGAAATGAAAAAAATTCATCGTCCGATTATAAAGCTACAGATCGGCAGAAAGTAAAAATTAAATTCACTGCACGATCACGGTAAAGACCAACAAAGTTGAAAACCAAATTCATCATAAGGTCGACCAACGGGGATCAAACCCAATTTCTACGAAATCGGCAAAGATGAAAAAAGTGACAAAAACAGAATAATGCAAGAAGTTATCGAAAGTGATCCATAGAAAGGACCTGACGAGGTCTTAATAAAAATGGGTTGCTAAAAATAACTTAAAGACCGGCCGACGTAAAAGAAGTCGGACCAGTCGACCACAATAACCAAAGTTATAAAAAGTCAATCCCTAGAAAGAGGCCTGGCCAGCCCTAAAAAAGAGGATTACTAAAAATAACTTAGAAGGGACCGATGTAAAGAAGTCAGCCCCAAAGTCAAAAAGTTATAAAAAGTAATCCCTGAAAGAGACCTGACAAAGGTCTAAGAAAGAGGATTACTAAAAAATAACTTAGAAGGGATCAACGTAAAGAAGTCGGCCCCAAAATAAAAAAGTTATAAAAAGTAACCCCTGAAAGAGACCTGACAAAGGTCCAAGAAAGAGGATTACTAAAAAATAACTTAGAAGGGACCGACGTAAAGAAGTCGGCCCCAAAATCAAAAAGTTATAAAAAGTAATCCTTGAAAGAGACCTGACAAAGGTCCAAGAAAGAGGATTACTAAAAATAACTTAGAAGGGACCGGCGTAAAGAAGTTGGCCCCAAAATCAAAAAGTTATAAAAAGTAATCCCTGAAAGAGACCTGACAAAGGTCCAAGAAAGAGGATTACTAAAAATAACTTAGAAGGGACCGACGTAAAGAAGTTGGTCCCAAAATCAAAAAGTTATAAAAGTAATCCCTAAAAGAGACCTGACAAAGGTCCAAGAAAGAGGATTACTAGAAATAAATTAGAAGGGACCAACATAAAGAAGTCGGCCCAAAACCAAAAAGTTATAAAAAGTAATCCCTGAAAGAGACTTGACCAAGGTCCAAGAAAGAGGATTACTAAAAATAACTTAGAAGGGACCGACATGATAAAGTCGGCTCGACCAAGATGCCAAAAATTAAAAGTAAAAGATCTAACAAAGGTCCAAACAAAATGGATCACTAGAAATAACTTCAGGCCGAAGTGAAGAAGTCAGCCGACAGAAGGCATACAAGTTGGACCCAAAAATCCACAACCTCAAAAATAAAATCAAGCTACAAGTATGAAAATACGAAGGCAATCAAAAGAGGTCAGACAACAAGGCTCCAACACTCCCAAAAACCTAAAAGGTATCAAACAAAGTGCAGACAAACACGTCATGAAAAGCACAAGTTATAATAATAACAAGAACTCAAGGGGTCACCAAAAGTCAGCCCCAAGAGCTGGAGAAACTACTTTGTTTTTTCAAAATAAAGTTGCCAAAAAAGCAACTAAAGAGTATCAAGAAGCCAGAACCACCAATTACAAAATATAAAAAGTTCAAAAGCCCACAAGCCGGGCTATATACAGAACGTCCAGAATAGTCAGAGAGGATCCAAAGAGTTCCCAGTTGCAGCATCCGGGGGTGAAGAAAGACGAGTCTGAAGGGGTACCGCATCCACCGTCCCATCATCCCGGTTCAGGATCTGACAATCTGGATCCGACTCAGAATGAACAACTTCAGGGGCTGAAGAAGTCGACGCAACAGAGACCTTGGGGGCAGGCACAGGAGGAGGCTCAATGTCGTCATCATCATCAGGGTCATCAGGAACAATTTTACCATCCTTCACAATGTTGTCCAAGCTGAAGAGAGAGAGGTCGAGATCGGGCGCAAGGACTCGAACTTGATCCTTTAAATTCTCATAAGCAGCATTGACGCTGCCCACAAGATGACCCTGGAGCTCGGCATAATTAGCCCGAGCAGACTCCAAATCCTTCCTAAGACGCATCATCTCCCTGTAGGTCGTGACATAGCTCTCTTTGTGTTTCAACTCCGTATCCTCAGCCAGCTTTGCAGAAGCCGCCAAGGCAATAGCTCTGGTCTTTTCACCCTCCAGTAATTTCTCCAACTTGGTCACCTTCACCTTGAGCTCCTCCTTTAAACCCTTAATCCGGTCAAACTCTGATTTGGCCTCCTCCATGAAGGCCTTCGTTGCGTGGATAGGAAGATCTTGGGCAGTTCGATACAGAGCCGCCTCCATATGAGCCATCTTGATGCTACTCCGAGTTATGAAATCCAAGAGACGAAGATAAGAAACATCATCCATAGGAAGGGCACCATAGGGACCAATCTGCTGGTCGACAAACCCAATGGCATCAAAATCAGGAGTGTCCAGATTGAAGGGCTCAACGGTCCGAGGTCTTTCTGAAGGAGGAACAGCCGGAGGAGAAGAAACGGAAGCAGAAGACTGGGGAGGGTCGAGCACATGGACCCGAGGGGTAGGAATCATTCTCCTCGGTCCAGGAGAACTCGGTACTGACGGCTTTGGCAGAACATGAGAGGATCCCTCCCCAGCCACCTTGGCCGAGATGTTCTGGGCAGCAGTAGCCTTCCTCGCCTTTTTGAAGGCCCTCATGGAGTCATTATTTTTAACCATCTCTGAAAAAAGAAGACCAACCATAGAAGCAGATTACAAACTAGAAAATGAAGAAAGCAAAGTAAAGTGGAGCAAAACATAATGAATACCCAGCACAGTTCGGACAAGGGATGGATTCCACAAGAATTTTTTTGTATCAAGATGGGGAGGTTCCCCCCAAATATCCTCCAAGACAGTGACAAAAGCCTGCTCGACCTCGTCCAACATTTCCCAAGTATACCTAGACACCACTACGTTCTTCTGCCATTCTAAGGGAAAACGAGGCTCGCCATTATCATCCAAAAAGAAAGGATGAGCTCCTTCAACAACTCGGATCTTAAAAAAGTAATTCTTAGAATCCCTGAAGGACTCATCATACATGGGAAAAACTTTATGCCCCTGGGCAGACCTAAAAGAAATCCAAGAAGCTTTCTTTTTGGTAGTCCCAGGCTTGGTCAACACAAAGAGATACGGAAAAAGAGTTTGAGAAGGTTTAACATCAAATTCTTGAAAAATCAACTGAAAAATCTTAATGAAATACCAAGAATTTGGGTGAAGTTGAGAGGGGGCCACATTACACGACCATAACAAGTTGGTTTCAAAAGGAGTGAAGGGAAGGGTGATGTTCATCTGGCTAAAAAAGAAGTCGTATGCATAGAAAAAGGGATGCTCCCCTTGGGTCAGAACAAGGAAGCAAACTGTTCCGAGGGTTACCTGAAACTGCAGGTCGATCTCGGATGAGATCTTCTGTACTGATCAGAGATGGCGTGTCTGACTTGTGGATGGTGGCTGGAGCAGTCGCGTCTGACTTATTGGACTGGCAATGCTGCTGATCCTTTGTCACCGGAGGGTGGTGGTACCTGCAAGGGACTCTGATGCTTAAGTTAGCAAGGGTATTAAGCAGGTTTTTAGTAGAATCAGAGTATGAGTTATACCTGGGTGCTCCAGTGTATTTATAATGGTGTGGAGTGACCTTTTTAGATAAGATAAGTTAGTTATCTTATCTTATCTTATCTTATCTTTGGGTGAGGTCAGCTTATCTTCAAGGGAACCGCCCTTCTCTTTGTAGGCCTTGGCGGCCTTTGGATTTGGGTCGTGTTCCTTTATTTGGACCCTTTATTGGGCTTTCCTGGCAATTTGGCCGACCTCTTTGAGAAGAGGTCGGATAGTATGACCTGAAGAGGTCGGTCACTTTGTCGCTAAATATCCCGGGTCGTACAGCTCGACTCAGGGTATGAACAGTGCCCCTGCTCGAGCTCGGTCTTTCTTTTTTGAGGTCGAGTCTTAATTTTTAGGACTTCGATCCTTTTCTGGTGAAAGCCGAACTCGAGCATCTGTCAATTTTCCCTTTGTAAAGTCTTCTTTTGAATGTAGAATGTTTTCTTTATTCTGAAAAGCACGCGCTTTGCATTAGCGCTCTGGTCTTAGGAATGCGTGAGGGTTTAATTCCCTCATTAATTATTTTTAATGGCCCGTTTCTTCTTGCCTCTTCATTTTGAATTTGGCACTCAGAAAAAACGGTTTCCTCTTTTCCGTAATTTCTCCTTTTTTTCTCTCTTCCTTTCCGTTTCACCTGAAGTTTGCATTTTGTTTTTCTCTGTGACGCTTTTTGCTCGAAGGGTGGTTCTGATCCTTGCCGCTTCAGCTTACGGTTTTCTTCAGAGTTTTCTCCCTTTTCCAGGTTGGTTTTTCCTTACTTTCTTCGTTGTTTGTGTTTATTTCTGGCTTTTGACTTTAGAAAGTTTGAATCCTTTTGTATCGCCGTGCATCTGCTTGTTTACTGTTGTGGGGGTATTCCGTATTCTAAGGTTCGTGCCGCTTGTTTTCTTCTTTTACGAACTGTATGAATCTGCTTGCTTTCTTAGAAGATTGCTCCTTTGATGTCTTTCGCCATGTTAATAGTTTTTTCTTTGCTGACGAATTTTGTAAAAGATAACGATGCTTTTTCTTTTTCTTTGAAAAAGGTTGTGTTTTTTATGACTTTTTCTTGATATTTCTTGATATTTGGTTGCTTCATTTGTTGATCAAACTGAGACTGTGGTTCTGGTGGGTTGTTATTTTGATGGTTTTCTCTGTGGCTTGTCGTTTTAGTTGAAAGGAGTCATTATCTTCCTGTATCGAGGTGTAGGCTTGTAGGTTTTCCTGAGTCCTTGTTCTGTAACTGCCTCCAAAGGATGCCCCTGGACTGTGTCTTGGGGTTTTCCTTTTTCTTGTTTGTTTGCTTTAAGTCATGCTCTGCTATGAGTTGATTTTGGCTTTGCCCGAGATGTTTTAGTTAGTAATTTGTTTTCTATTTTTGCTGTAGGACTAGTTGACCTCATGTCTTCTCGCAAAAATGTTGTTGAGACCTCCTCCCAAGTCCCTAAGGGCATGGCTGATTGGGTGGATTCTATGGTTCTTCTGTGTGTTTCGTTGGTTGATTTCGAGTTTTATCAGCAGCTTAGGCAGTTTCATAGGATTTGTAGTAATGGTAGTGATGAAAAGAACTATGAGCTTGTGTCTCTCAATTCTGAGAAAAGGATTTGTTTTTCTACCCGAATTGTTGGAGAATGCCCATTTTTCTATGCATACGGCTTCTTTTTTAGTCAGAAGAATGTTACCCTTCCTTTTACTCCTTTCGAGACCAACCTCTTGTGGTCTTGTAATGTAGCTCCATCCCAACTTCACCCTAACTCTTAGGGTTTTATAAAAATCTTTCAGTTGTTGTGCCATGAACTGGGTATCCCCGCTTCACAATCCCTCTTCTTTTATCTTTTTGTTTTGACAAAGCCCGGGTGGTTAAGAAGAAGGCCACCTGGGTTTCTTTCCGAGCTTTCCAAGGGAAGAAGATTTTTTCCATGTTTGATGAATCTTTTCGCGACTTCAAAAATTATTTTTTCAGGGTCCGAGCTGTTGAAGGAGCTCGACCCTTCTTTCTGGATGAGAATGATGAGCCCGCCTTTCCTTTGGAATGGCAAAAGAATGTAATGGTGTCTAAATACACGTGGGAGATGTTGGATGAGGATGAACAAGCCTTTGTGACTGTGCTGGAAGAAATTTGGGGGCAGCCTCCTCATCTTGATACAAAGAAATTCCTAGGAAATCCCCCTCTCCTTCGAGCTGAGCTGGGTAGTGGTCGAGTTGTCTTTTGTTTTTTGCTTATTTTGTCGAGTTTATCTCTTATAAGATCTTTTTTGATTCATAACTTGGTTTCTCGCTGTGATGTTTGTTTGTAGAGATGATTAAAAATAATGAATCCATGAAGGCCTTTAAAAGGGCAAGGAAGGCTACTGCAGCTCAGAACGTCTCGGCCAAGGCGGTCGGGAAGGGGTCGTCTTAGGTTCATTCGAAGCCGCCCGTATCGAGCTCATCGGGGGTGAGGAAGGTGATCCCTACTCCCCAGGTTCATTTGGTTGATCCTCTGCAAGCTTCTGTTGCTACTTCTGGCGCTCCTCCTCCGAAAAAACAAAAGACAACTAAGTCTCTTAATCTTGATGCCCCTGACTTTGACGCGGTTGAGTTTGTCGATCAGCAGATCGGTCCTTATGGTACCATCCCTACTGATGATGTCTCTCTTCTTTGTCATTTAGATTTTATTACACAGAGCAGCATAAAGATGGCACATATGGGGGCTGCCATGTACCGAACTGCCTAAGATCTTCCTCTTCATGCTACCAAAGCTTTTATGGAGGAGGCTAAACGGGAGTTCGATAGAATGAAGGGTTTGAAGGAGGAGCTCCAAGTGAAAGTGACCAAGCTAGAGAAGGAGTTAGAGGGCGAAAAGGCTAGTTCTGTTGCTTTGGCGGCTTCTGTGAGGTTGGCTGAAGACACTGCATTGAGGCACAAGGATAGCTATGTCACGACCTACCGGGAAGTGATGCGTCTCAGGGAGGAGTTGGAATCCGCTCGGACTGATTATGCTGAGCTCCAGGGTCACCTTGTAGGCAGCGTAACTGCTGCTTATGAGAACCTGAAGGAGCAGGTTCGGGTTCTTGCCCCCGAGCTTGACCTTACTCTCTTCAGCCTGGACAATGTTGTAAAGGATGGCCAGATCGTCCCTGATAAGGATGATGTTGCGCCCCCTTCTGTGCCTGCCGCCAAAGCTTCTATTGTACCAACTTCTTCAGCTCCTTCATCTGAGGTTGGTCATCCCAAATCGGAGCCTGATTGCCAGATCTTAAACAGGGATGACGGGACAGTGGATACAATGCCTATTCAAACTCGTCCTCCTTTACCCCATGCTGATGCTGCCGAGAAGCCTTCGGATCTTAAATGAATTTTCTAAATGTTTGTGTAAATAGCC
Source organism: Arachis ipaensis (assembly GCF_000816755.2). Classification (NCBI taxonomy): domain Eukaryota; kingdom Viridiplantae; phylum Streptophyta; class Magnoliopsida; order Fabales; family Fabaceae; genus Arachis; species Arachis ipaensis. The sequence continues at coordinate 104,378,017 of NC_029793.2, forward strand.
CGGCTTGTGGGCTTTTGAACTCTTTATTTTGTAAATGGTGGTTGCTGGCCCTTGACACTTTCTTAGTTGCTTGTTTAGCAACTTAATTTTGAAAAACAAAATGGTTTCCAAGCTTTTGGGGCTGGTTTTGGTAGCCTTCTTGAGCTTGTTATTATTATAACTTTATGTTTTTCATATCATGTCTGTTTTCATCTGTCTTGGTACCTTTTTTAGGTTTTTTTGGTAGTGTTGGGGCCTTGTTGCTCGACCTCTTTGCATTGCCTTTGTGTTTCATACTTGTGGCTTGATTCCTTTGAGCCTTGGCCTAAAGTTATTTCTAGTAATTTGTTTTGTTTGGACCTTGTTCAAGTCTCTATTAGGAATTACCTTACATAACGTTAAGGTTTTTGAAAGGCCGATTTCGTCATGTCGGTTTTGTCTGAATTATTGTTAGTAATCCTCTTTCTTGGACCTTGTTCAGGTCTCTTTCAGGGATTACTTCTATAACTTTTATGTTTTGGGCCGACTTCATCATTTTGGGCCCTTCTAAGTTATAGTAATCCTCTTTTATATGGTTGGCCAGACCTCTTTCCAGGGATTTACTTTTATAACTTTGATTTTATGACTGATCCGACTTTTTACATCGGGCAGTCTTTAAGTTATTTTTTAGCAATCCATTTATTTAAGACCTCGTCAGGTCCTTTCTATGGATCACTTTCGATAACTTCTTGCATTATTCTGTTTTTATCTTGCCAATTTTGTAGGGATTGGGCTTAATCCTCGTTTGGTTGACCTTTGATGAATTTGGTTTTTATCTTCGCTGGTCTTTATCGTGATCGTGCAATGAATTTGATTTTCACTTTTTGCCGATCTGTAGCTTTATAATCGGGCGATGAATTTTTAGCGTTTCAGATTAATGCGTCTTGATAATTTGTAGGAAATCTAAAAAATTTATTCAAGAGAAAATGCAGATATATACATGTTGGGGTTTTATCCTTCTAAGTCGGGCAACTTGTAGATCCTTGGTTTGGCACCTCGTTAAAAAACCTTTTCAGGAAAAAGAGTGTGCCTTGTCCTAAGATCCTTTATCACCCCTAACTATAGTACATTCTTAGGTTGCAGGCGTGCCATGACCTAGGAAGCTCTCGCCCATCAAGTTTGGACAGTCTGTACTAGCCCTTTCCAAGTATTTCTATGACTCGGTAGGGTCCTTTCCAGTTTGCTGCCAGCTTTCCTTCTCCAGGTCGAGTTGTTACGATATCATTTCAGATTAGGATGAGGTCGTTCTCAGCAAAACCTCGCGGCACTACCTTTTGAATGTATATCTAAGCCATTCAACGTTTTAATGCCTCTTCCCTAATCCGAGCTCTTTCTTGGACTTCTGGAAGTAGGTCGAGTTCTTCCCTTTGTAGTTGGGAGTTGGCTTCTTCATTATAGTGGATCACTCTAGGCGACCCTTCTTCAATCTCCACTAGGATCATTGCCTCCATTCCGTATGCTAATTGGAAGGGTAATTCCTTTGTGGTGGAATGTGGCGTTGTTCGATATGCCCATATGACTTGTGGGAGCTCTTCAGCCCAGGCTCCCTTTGTGTCCTGTAATCTCCGTTTTAGTCCGACCAATATGACTTTGTTAGCAGCTTCCGCATGTCCGTTGGCCTGGGGGTGTTCTACGGATGTAAATTGGTGTTTTATGTTTAGGTCGGCCACCAATTTTCTGAAGCCTGTATTTGTAAATTGAGTGCCATTGTCCGCGGTGATGGAGTATGGAACCTCAAACCTTGTGACAATATTTCTATATAGGAATTTTCAACTTCTTTGAGCAGTGGCATTAGCTAGGGGTTCTGCCTCGATCCACTTTGTGAAATAGTCTACCCCTACTATGAGAAATTTGACTTGTCCCGATCTCTGAGGGAAAGGTCCGAGAAGGTCGAGTCCCCACTTTGCGAATGGCCAAGGTGAGGTTACGCTGATGAGTTCCTCTGGTGGGGCGATGTGAAAGTTGGCATGTTTTTGACATGGTGGACATGTCTTTATGAATTCTATGGCTTTTTTTTTGTAGAGTTGGCCAATAAAATCCTGCCCGGAGTACCTTTTTGGTAAGTGCCTGTGCTCCGAGATGATTGCCACAGATGCCGCTGTGTACTTCTTCTAAAACTTCCTTTGTGTTGGTAGTTAGTACGCATTTTAATAATGGTATTGAAATCCCTCTTTTGTATAGAGTGTTGTTTATGATGGTGTAGTATTGTGCCTCCCGTTTTAACCTCTTTGCCTCCTTTTCATCTGTGGGGAGTGTTTCTATTTTGAGGTAGTTAATTATGGGAGTCATCCATCCTTGATCCTGACCTGTTATGGCTAGGACTTTTTCTTTTTCCGAGATTGACGGATTCTGCAGCATTTCTTGGATGAGGCTTCTATTGTTGCCCCCTAGTTTGGTGCTGGCTAGTTTTGAGAGTGCATCAGCTCGGGCATTTTGTTCTCGGGGTATGTGATGGACCTCATATTCTCCAAGTTGTCCGAGTTGTTCCTTGGTTTTGTCCAAGTAATTTTTCATGGTAGGATCTTTGGCTTGGTAGCTCCCTGCTATTTGTGAAGTGACTACTTGTGAGTCGCTGAAGATGATAAGCTTTTGAGCTCCAACCTCCCTAGCCAGCTTCAAACCAGCTAGTAGTGCCTCATATTCAGCTTGGTTATTTGAGGCAGGGAACCCGAATTTGAGGGAGAGTTCAATTTGGGTTCCTTGGTCGCTTTCAATTATCACACCCGCACCGCTTCCAGTTTTATTTGAGGAACCGTCCACGTAGAGATTCCATTCTATGGGGATTTTTAGGGTGTCTGTAAATTCTGCAATGAAGTCGGCCAGATATTGCGATTTAATGGCTGTCCGATCTTCATACTGAAGGTCGAATTCGGACAACTCGACTGCCCATTGCAAGATTCTTCCTGCTAGGTCTGTTTTCTGCAAAATCCTTTTTATGGGCTGGTTGGTCCGAACCCTAATGGTGTGAGCTTGGAAGTATGGATGAAGTCATCGAGATGTTAGTATGAGAGCATAGGCAAATTTTTCTATTTTTTGGTAGTTCATCTCGGATCCTTATAATGCTTTACTGATGAAGTATACGGGTTGTTGCCCACTATAGTCTTCTCAAACTAGTGCTGAGGCTACCGCCCGACTTCCTACCGTGAGGTACAATATGAGTGGTTCTCCCTCCCGTGGCCGAGTTTCTTTCCCTTCCTTAGAGTGGCGTAAAAGGGGAGAGATCTTATTGCCGATCCGGCTAAAAATCTGGACAAGGCTGCCAACCTTCTGTTGAGTTATTATACCTCTTTGACACAAGTCGGGCTCTTCATGTCGAGTATGGCCCGGCATTTATCCAGATTTGCCTCAATTCCTCTTTGTGTGAGCATAAAACCCAAGAATTTGCTAGCTTCTACTGCGAAGGTGCATTTGGCAGGGTTGAGTCACATGCCGTGCCTTCTTATAGTGTCGAATACTTGGGTCAGGTCGGACAATAACGTCTCTTCACTTTGTGTCTTTATTAACATATCGTCCACATATACTTCCATGATTTTTCCGATGTGATCCGTAAAAACCTTATTCATTAATCTCTGATAAGTAGCTCCCGCATTTTTAAGGCCAAAGGGCATGACGATATAGTAGTAGTTTACGTTTGGGGTTAAGAATGCAGTTTTTTCTTGGTCGGGTGGATACATTGGGATTTGATTGTATCCCGAATATGCATCCATAAACGAGAGGTATTTATATCCAGCGGTGGCATCTACCAGAGCATCGATACTTGGGAGTGGATAGGGATCTTTTGGGCAGGCTTTGTTGAGATCAGTGTAGTCGATGCACATCCGCCACTTCCCATTTGATTTTTTCACCAAGACGACGTTAGTTAGCCATAGTGGGTACTTGACTTCTCTTATGAATCCTGCCTCCAGTAGAGCGTGTACCTGCTCTTCCACAGCTTGGGATCGTTCTGGTCCGAGCTTTCTACGTCTTTGTTGTACTGGCCGAGATCCTGCAGCCTTTGATGCCAAGGCATCTTAGGCTGGTTTCACTAGCATTTTTCTGTTAGTTTTAGTTGTTTTATGCATTTTCTTGAGCTTAAAGTAACCAAAAATGGTTAAATGAAGAACAAAGCAATGAACCATGGGAGAGGCCTCAAAGCCCAAGAAACACAACAGAAGCTCAATATAGAAAGTGTATAAATAGGATAGAATTTAAGTTAGAAGAACTTTTCTACACTCTAATTCCAATGATCTGACTAAACAATCAAGCATGCATACCACCACTTAATTCTACTTGATTTGTCACTAATTTAGCCAAGTTACTTTTGTTCAAACTTTTCTTTTATTTTTTTGAAACAGAACAAGCATGGCAAGCACTTGTTTAAGAAGGTGAAGTTATATCCAAACATCTAAGCATTCACTTTATTCACCTCATTCAGTTGTAGCCTCTTCATAAGAGTTAGAGGCATCACATTTATGCTAGCTCCTAAATCACAGAATCCTCTGTCAATTTTCGTTTCCCCTATGATGCAAGGGATATGAAAACTTCCTGGGTCCGTTTTCTTAGAGAGTGTGTCCTTCTTGATGAGAGCACTGCATTCTTTGTTCATTGTTACCGTTTGTCCTCCCTTCAAAACTCTTTTCTTGCTTAACGATTCCTTTAAGTACTTGATGTGTGTAGGCATTTGATGGAGAATCTCAAGAAAGGGAATATTGACATGAGTTCAAACTTTTCTTTTATTTTCGGAAACAGAACAAGCATGGCAAGCATTTGTTTAAGAAGGTGGAGTTATATCCAAACATCTAGGCATTCACTTTATTCAAAGCAATAAACAGACAAATATGCTAAAAACTTCACATTCCAGAAAGATTCAACATTTACAGTTTAAACCAGAACAAGCATGCTTTTGTTTGCCCTTTTTAAAGAATTATCAGCCTTCCATGCAAAGAGGTCGACGTTATCTCGTAAGAATTGTACGAGTGATTCTTTTATGTCTCCCTTTAGGATTGTACCAATATTGGTTGTTTTGTCTATGATGTCTCCGATCTGGACTTTCTCTACTTCACCTTCGGGTTGTGGGCGGAGTTCTTCCCGTCTCTGAACTCCACCGAGTTCGATTGTGTGGAATTCTTCTCCTCTTCCTCTGAGGTTTAGACTTTCGTTGTAACAGCGGCGCGCCGTCTTCTGGTTTGCTTTTATTGTAGTTATCCCTTCTGTAGTTGGGAATTTCATGCATAGATGTGGAGTCAAGACTATTGCACCGAGCTGATTTAATGTTGTCCGACCTATTAAGGCGTTGTAGGCTGAACTCACGTCAACCACGATATAGTCTATCTTGAGTGTTCTTGACTAGTTTCCTTTTCCAAAGGTCGTGTGTAGTGAGATATATCCAAGTGGTTGAACTGGGGTGTCTCCTAGTCCAAATAGGCTGTTCGGATATGCGCTGAGTTCTTTTTCTTCCAGGCTGAGCTTATCGAAGGCAGTTTTGAACAAGATGTCGGCAAAGCTTCATTAGTCTATCAGTGTACGGTGGAGATTTGCGTTTTCCAGTATAATAGTGATGACCATGGTGAAAGTAATTGCGGGGATGTCGGATGCTTCCTCCTTTCCCTCGACATGATATACTTCTTTAAGATATCTTTTGCGAGAAGATTTGGAGATTCCTCCCCCCGCAAATCCTCCGTGTATCATGTGAACGTGTCTTTCTAGTGTACGAGGTGATCGCTCTGTTCATCCGACATCTTCGCCCCTTCTTCTTTTTCTTTGCTCATCGTCTCGGGTGGCCAAGTATCGATTTAATTTTCCTTCTTTTACTAGTTTTTCTATGACATTTTTTAGGTCAAAGCATTCGTTGGTGGAATGTCCGCGGATTCGATGGTATTCGCAATATTCAGTCCGATTTTCTCCTCCTTTTTTGCCTTTTAGTGGTCGAGCTGGGGGTATTTTTTCAGTATGGCAAACTTCTCTGTAGACATCCAGAAGGGACATCCGAAGAGAGGTGTAATTGTGGTATTTTTTATTTTTTCTCCATGTCGATCTTCTTTCTTTTTGGACTCTTTATCCCTATCTCGAGAGGAGTAGGTGAATCCGGATTTTGAAGTCTCTCCTAGTCGAGAGTTCTCCTCCATGTTGATGTACTTCTCTACTCGGTCTTGCACTTCGTTCGGAGATGTGGGATATTTCTTTGATATAGATTGGCTAAAAGGTCCCTCTCGCAAGCCATTGATGAGACCCATAATGGTGGCTTCTGTTGGTAGGCTTTGTATATCTAGACATGCTTTGTTGAATCTTTTCATGTAGCTGTGAAGACTTTACCGTTCTCATTGTTTGATTCCTAATAGACTCGGGGCGTGCTTCGTTTTGTCTTTTTGGATGGAGAATCTGGCCAGAAACTTGTTGGCTAAGTCGTCGAAGCTTGAGATGGACCTTGGGGGTAGATTGTCGAACCATCTAATTGTGGTCTTTGTTAAGGTAGTCGGGAAGGCTTTGCAGCGAACTCCATCTGAGGCATTGGTGAGGTACATTCTACTTCTGAAGTTACTGAGATGATGGCTGGGATCTGCTGTGCCATCATACAAAGTCATGTCGGGAAGTTTGAAGTCTTTTGGGATTTTGGTCCTCATGATCTCTTTGGTGAATGGGTCTCGGTCCTTACGGGAGTCGTCTTCGTGTCTGGATCGAATATTTTTGGCCTTGAGATCTACTTCGAGTTTGAGGAGCTTGTCCTCTAACTCGCGGCGTCGCCTAACTTCCCTTCGTAGGTCTCTCTCAGCTTCTCGTTGATGCTCCACCTCTTTTTCTAGTTGCTTTAAACGATCTTGAAGCACCTCCATTGCTCCCATATTTGGTGAATCGTTGTTTTTGTTAGGTTGAGGGGTGTCTTTTGGTGTAGTGTCCGTGTTCTATTTTCTAGATCTGAATCGTGTCGTTGTCATGATCGTCCTCCATGGTGATGGGATGACTTCCAGGTCCCCGGAAATGGCGCCAATGTTCCGAGGGTTACCTGAAACTGCAGGTAGAACTCCGACAAGATCTTCTATACTAATCGGAGATGGCGTGTCCGACTTGTGGATGGTGGCCGGAGCAGTCGCGTCCGACTTATTAGACTGGCAATACTGCTGATCCTTTGTCACTGGAGGGTGGTGGTACCTGCAAGGGACTCCGACCGATACTTAAGTTAGCAAGGGTATTAAGCAGGTTTTTAGTAGAATCAGAGTATGAGTTATACCTGGGTGCTCCAGTGTATTTATAATGGTGTGGATTGACCTTTTTAGATAAGATAAGTTAGTTATCTTATCTTATCTTATCTTATCTTTGGGTGAGGTCAGCTTATCTTCAAGGGAACCGCCCTTCTCTCTGTAGGCCTGGGCGGCCTTTGGATTTGGGTCGTGTTCCTCTATTTGGGCCCTTTATTGGGCCTTCCTGGCAATTTGGCTGACCTCTTTGAGCAGAGGTCGGATAGTATGACCTGAAGAGGTCGGTCGCTTTGTCGCTAAACGTCCCGGGTCGTACAGCTCGACCCAGGGTATGAACACAAACCCTTTCATCAGAATCAGGTGCTACCAGCTCATAGTTGTTCTCCTGATCCCTACTACTACAGATTCGGTGATGTTTCCTAAGCTCCACACAAAATTTAGAGTTGGCTAGAGAAACACACAGCAACACAAGGGAGTCCAACCAGTCGGATATTCCTTCAGGAACCTTAGAAGACGCCTCGAAAATATTTTTGTGAGAAAATATGGCCAACTAGTCCTACAAACAAGAAAAGAAAATAGATTACTAACTAAATACAGCTCGGGTGATATCAAAACAACTCGGACAATATATCTCAGAGAAAAACAAACAGTAAAAGGAAAACTCCAAGACACACACCAAGGTCTAGGGGCATCCTTTGGAGGCAGTGATACAGAGCAAAAGACTAAGGAAAGGCGATAGAGGCAAAAACATCCGAGCAAAAGATTCTAGGCAGCACGAAAGACGCAAATCAAAGCAAGATTATCAAAAGCCCATCGTCCCTTACAAAGCTATCCCAATAAAGAAAGAACCCTCTCACAACCAACACTTCGCGAAGAAAAAACCTTGATAAAGCTATCTCTCAATTACAGTTTCGGTCTATCAGCAAAAAAGATAACTGACAAGCAAATAGAACATGCTAAGGAAGACGCAACCTTTTTCCAGAATCAAACAAGCCATTTATCCCAAAGAGCCACAAAATCTACAGAAGCAGTGAAACCAACATGCAAAGCCCTAAAGTAGCCTCAACCATCAGAAGAAATACCAAAATATACACAAGGTCAAAAGAAAGCCAGAAAGGTACATCACAATGACAGACAGGCACAAAAACACGAAAAGGTCCAAGATTTTCAACAATGCACTCAAACAAAAATTCAAACTTTACCAAGAAATAAAAGGAGCGACGAAAGGAGTAAAGAAAAAAAAGCCAACCTGAAGAAAAAGGAGAAAGCCCTGAAGAAGTTGAAAGATGGAGCAACAAAATTTAGAATTGCCTTTCGAGCAAAGCACCCACAATCACAGCGTCGCAGAAGAAAAACACGAAACAGAAAGATAGAGAGAAAATGGGGGAAGTTACAGAGAAGAGGAAACCATTTTTTTGTGTGTAAAGTTCAAAATAAAAGAGCCAAGAGAAACGGGGCATTAAAAATCAATTAATGAGGGTATTAAACCCTCGCACATTCCCAAGACCAGGATGCTAATGCAAAGCGCGCGCTTTTAGAAGAAGCGAAAGGAAAAACGTTCCACATTCAAAAAGAAAACTCTACAAAGAGGAAGTCGACAGATGCTCGAGTTCGGCTTCACCAGAAGAAGAATCGAAGTCCTAAAACTAAGACTCGACCTCAGAAAGAAAGACCGAGCTCGAGCAGGGGCACTGTTGATACCTTGGGTCGAGCTGTTCGACCCGGGCTGTTTAGCGACAAGACGACCAACCTCTTCAGGTCAAACCATCCGACCTCATCTCAAAGAGCTCGGCCAAACCACCAGAAAAGCCCAATAAGGGCCCAAACAGAGGAACATGACCCAAACCCAAAGGTAGTCCAAGCCTATAGAGATATGGGCGGTTCCCTTGAAGATAAGATGACCTCACCCAAAGATAAGATAAGATAAGATAACTACCTTATCTCCAGAAAGGTCACTCCTCATCATTATAAATACACTGGAGCACCCAGGTATAACTCATACTCTGATTCTACTAAAAACCTGCTTAATACCCTTGCTAACTTAAGCATCGAAGTCCCTTGCAGGTACCACTACCCTCCGGTGACAAAGGATCAGCAGCGCAGCCAGTCCAACAAGTCGGACACGACAGCTCCGGCCGCCACCCACCAGCCGGCCACGTCATCTCCAACCAGAACAGAAGATCTCGTCCGAGATCGACCTACAGTTTCAGGTAACCCTCGGAACAATGCCCATAGGACTTGTGGGAGCTCTTCAGCCCAAGCTCCCTTTGCGTCCTGTAATCTCCGTTTTAACCCAGCCAATATGACTTTGTTAGCTGCTTCTGCTTGTCCATTAGCTTGCGGGTGTTCTACGGATGTAAATTGGTACTTTATTTTCAAGTCTACCACCAACTTCCTAAAGCCTATGTCCGTGAATTGAGTTCAATTGTTTGTGGTGATGGAGTAAGGAACCCCAAACCTTGTAACAATGTTTCTGTATAAGAATTTTTGACTTCTTTGAGCCGTGGCATTAGCTAGGGGCTCTGCCTCAATCCATTTTGTAAAGTAATCTACCCCTACAATGAGGAACTTGACTTGTCCCAATCCTTGGGGAAAGGGTCCTAGGAGGTCGAGTCCCCATTTTGCGAACGGCCAAGGTGATGTTACGCTAATGAGCTCCTCTGGTGGGGCGATATGGAAGTTAGCATGTTCTGACATGGTGGACATGTCTTTACGAACTCTGTTGCTTTCTTTTGCAAAGTCGGCCAAAAGAATCCGGCTCGGAGTACCTTTTTGGAGAGAGCTCGTGCTCCAAGATGGTTGCCACATATGCCACTGTGTATTTCTTCCAAGACCTCATTTGTGTTGGAGGTCGGTACACATTTTAATAAGGGTGTGGAAATCCCCCTCTTGTATAGGATGTTATTTATGATGGTATAGTAATGTGCCTCTCGTCTCAACCTCTTTGCCTCCTTCTTATCTATAGGGAGTGTCTCTAATTTGAGATAATTGATTATGGGGGTCATCCATCCTTGGTCCTGACCTGATATGGCTAGGACTTTTTCTTCCTCCGAGATTGATGTGCTTTGCAGTATTTCCTGAATGAGGCTTCTATTATTGCCCCCTGGTTTGGTGCTGACTAATTTTGAAAGTGCATCAGCTCGAGCGTTCTGTTCCCGAGATATATGGCGAACCTCTTATTCCCCGATTTGTTCGAGCTGTTCCTTGGTTTTGTCCAGGTACTTTTCATGGTAGGATCCTTAGCTTGGTAATTCCCTGCTATTTGCGAGGTGACTACTTGTGAATCGCTGAAGATGATAAGCTTTTGAACTCCAACTTCCTTAGCTAGTTTCAAACCAGCTAGTAATGCCTCGTATTTAGCCTGGTTGTTTGAAGCAGGGAACTCGAATTTAAGGGAGAGTTCGATTTGGGTTCCCTAGTCACTTTCTATTATCACACCTGCACCACTCCTGGTTTTGTTTGAAGAGCCATCTACATAGAGATTCCATTTTGTAGGAGTTCCCGGGGTGTCAATATACTCAGCAATGAAATCGGTCAAATACTGAGACTTGATGGCTGTCTGAGTTTCATATTGAAGATCGAACTCAGATAGCTCGACTGCCCACTGTAGAATCCTTCAAGCTAAGTCTGTCTTCTGTAGAATGCCTTTTATGGGCTGGTTGGTTCGGACCCTGATGGTGTGAGATTGAAAATATGGGCGCAGTCGTCGAGAAATTAGTATGAGAGCGTAGGCGAACTTTTCTATCTTTTGATAGTTCAATTCGGCCCCTTGTAGGGCTTTGCTGATGAAGTAGATGGTTGTTGCCCACTTTTGTCTTCTCTGACTAGTGCCGAGGCTATTGCCCAACTTCCCACTGTGAGGTATAATATGAGTGCTTCTCCTTCCTGTGGCCGAGTAAGGATGAGTGGTTGTCCTAGGAACTCTTTGAAATCCTGGAAGGCTTTCTCGCACTCTGTGGTCCATTCGAACCTCTTTACCCGATTTCCTACTACAAGGTATAGTATGAGTGTTCTCTTTTCCGTGGTCGAGTGAGAATGGGTGGTTGTCCCAGGAATTTTTTAAACTCCTGGAAGGCTTGTTCGCACTCAGGTCTCCATTCGAACTTCTTTCCCTTCCTTAGTGTGGCGTAGAAGGGGAGAGATCTTATGGCTGAACCGGCTAGAAATCTGGACAAGGCTGCCAATCTTCTGTTGAGTTGTTGTACTTCTTTGACGCAGGTCAGACTTTTCATGTTGAGTATAGCTCGGAATTTATCCGGGTTCACCTTAATTCCTCGTTGTGTTAGCATGAAACCTAGGAATTTGCCTGCTTCTACTGCAAAGGTACATTTTGCGTGATTAAGTCGCATGCCATGCTTTCTTATGGTGTTGAACACTTTGGCAAGGTCGAACAGTAATGATTCCTCACTTTGTGCTTTTACCAACATGTCGTCCACATATACCTCCATGAGTTTCCCGACATGGTCTGCGAAGACCTTATTCATTAATCTTTGGTAGGTAGCTCCTACGTTTTTGAGTTTGAATGGCATGATGACATAACAGTAATTTGCTTTTGGAGTTAGGAATGAGGTCTTTTCTTGATCAGGTGGGTACATTGGGATTTGATTATATCCCGAATAAGCATCCATGAAGGAAAGGTATTTGTATCCGGAGGAGGCATCCACTAGAGTGTCTATGCTTGGGAGTGGACAGAGATCTTTTGGACAGGCTGTATTGAGGTCGGTGTAATCAGTGCACATCCGCCATTTCCCATTTGACTTTTTCACCAACACAACGTTGGCTAGCCATAGCGAGTATTTGACTTCTCTTATGAATCCTGCCTCCAGTAGGGCTCGTACCTATTCTTCCACTGCTTGGAATCTCTCTGGTCCGAGCTTCCGACGCTTCTGTTGTACTGGCCGAGATCCTGGGTATAATGCCAGTTTATGGCACATTAGTTTGGGATCTATGCCTGGCATGTCTGCGGCCTTCCATGCAAAGAAGTCGGCATTATCTCTTAGGAACTGTATCAGAGGCTCCTTTATGTCTCTTTTCAAAGTCGCCCCAATATTTGTTGTTTTATCTGGGGTGTCTCCGATCTGGACGTCCTCAATTTTGCCCTCCATTTGTGGACGAAGTTTTTCCTGGCCTCGAACTCCTCCGAGTTCGATACTGTTGATTTCTTCTCCTTTGCCTCTAAGGTTCAGACTTTCGTTGTAACAGCATCGCCCAGTTTTCTGGTCTCCTTTTATCGTGGCTATCTCTTCTGGGGTTGGAAACTTCATGCATAGATGTGGAGTCAAAACTACTGTGGCAAGCTGATTTAGCATTGTCCGATCTATCAGGGCATTGTAGGCTAAGCTCACGTCGACTACAATGTGGTCTATGTTGAGTGTCCTTGATCGGGTTCCCTTTCTAAAGGTTGTGTGTAGTGATATATATCTAAGGGGTTGGATTGGAGTATTTCCTAGTCCAAACAAGCTGTTCGGATATGCTCTCTTTTTCTTGTAGGCCGAGTTTGTCGAAGGCTGCTTTAAACAAGATATCCACCGAGCTTCCTTGGTCCACCAGTGTGCGATGGAGGTTGACATTGGCCAATATGATAGTAATGACCATGGGATCATCATGTCCCGGGATGATGCCTGCCGCATCTAAAAGTAATAGTAGGGAGGTCGGGTGCTCCTTCTCCCCCTCCAACATGATATACTTCGTTGAGGTGCCTTTTGTGAGATGATTTGGAGATTCCTCCTCCTGCGAATCCTCCATTTATCATGTGAACGTGCCTCTCCGGAGTGCGGGGTGGTCGTTCAGCTCGTCTGACCTCTTCATCCCTTCTTCTTTCTCTGGGTTCATCCGTTTTGTTAGCTAAGTATCGATCTAGTCGCCCCTCTCTTACCAAATTTTCTATGAAATTCTTTAAGTCGAGGCACTCATTTGTAGGATGTCCATAGATTCGGTGATATTCACAGTATTCTGTTCGATTTCTCCCTTCTTTTTTGCTTTTGATTGGACGAGGTGGTGGAATCTTCTCAGTGTGGCATACTTCTTGGAAAACATCCACAGGAGACACTTGAAGAGGTGTGTAATTGTGGTATCTTTTAGGCTTCTCTCCGTGTTGATCTTCTTTTTTCTTGGACTCTTTATCCATATCCCGGGAGGAGTAGGAGAATCCAGATTTTGAGGTCTCTTCCAACCGAGAATTTTCTTCCACGTTGATATACTTCTATGCCCGTTCTTGCACTTCATTTAAAAATGTTGGGTGTTTCTTTGATATAGAGTGACTAAAGGGTCCTTCTCGTAGGCCATTGATGAGACCCATGATGGTTGCTTCTGTTGGTAGGCTTTGTATGTCCAGGCATGCTTTATTAAATCTTCCCATGTAAGATCGAAGATTCTCCCGATCTCCTTGTTTGATTCTTAATAGGCTCGGAGCGTGTTTGGCTTTGTCCTTCTGAATGAAAAATCTGGCAAGAAACTTCTTGGCTAAGTCATCAAAACTTGTGATGGATCTGGGAGGCAGACTGTCGAACCACTTAATAGCTGTCTTTGTTAGGGTTGTCGGGAAGGCTTTGCAGCGAAAAGTGTCTGAGGCATCGGTGACATACATTTTGCTTCTGAAATTGCTGAGATGATGGCTTGGATCGGTGATGCACCGAAACTTATCTCTCAACAAATTTCCCTCGGCAAGTATACCGAATTATCGTCAAGTAATAACTCACAAAAGAGTGAGGTCGAATCCCACAGAGATTAACGGATTAAGCAATCAATAATTGATTAATTATCCTAGTCAGACGGTTCAGATTTGGATGTGATAAGCAGCAAGAATTGTAAATGGCATAAAAGTAAAGAAAGCAATAAAGTGCAGAAAAGTAAAATGGCAAGAAAAGTAAATGTAAGAACAAAAAATAAAATGAACATTGGGATCAAGAGATATTGCAATCCTCCGGATCAAGTTCATTCTCATCTCTTCCTCAATCAATGCATTCATTGATCTCCTTGGCAATCTTAAGTGATTGGATCCCAATTCCATCGCAATCCAAACTCTCTAAGCTTGAACAATTTTCCAACTCCTTAATTTAATTGCTCATGGGAAGATATGAAGTTTGGTCACTGATTATACCACACACATTCATAGATCAAAGTATTGGTAAGATTAAATTTCACAATATCCATCCAACCCCCAATCTAATCCAATGTGAGAGAGCATTTCTAGCATGATTTCCTCATTCCTCTTCCAAGGTTCAGAGGAAATCCAAGTATGAGCAATTTCTCTTCCGAGACAATTACCCAATTGGATGAAGATCGAAAGCTCTCTAGTAAAATCAAGAGAAAAGAAAGAAGAAGAAGAATAAGAACTACAATTGATCCATTGAATCACAATAGAGCTCTTTAACCCAATGAAAAGAGTTAGTTGATCATTGCTCTACCAAAATAGAAAAGAAAGAAAGTGCAGAAAAGTAAAGATGAAGATTAAAATTGAAATTGAAACTTCAAAATTCATAAATGAAAATTACAACTAAAACGAAAGTACTCCTAAGGAAGAAAAGAAGAGAAAAGGAAGAAGAGTGTAGGAGGGGAGGGGTCCGAAGACCCACTCCCCTTGGGGTGTGCCAATTCACAGAAGTTCGAATTGGTCTTCACTCTCTCTCCCTTCCTTCAATTCTCCATTCCAGAATGAATTCAATGTAGAAACTAAGGCCTTTTTATAGGCTCTCCTAAATTACAAAAATGAAATAAAATTAAAAGCAAATTACAATGAAATGAAAATTAACTATTCTAGATGCTTCTTGTGGCCTTGATTGGTTGACAATTGTGGGCTTGCTTGCTTGAGCTTTGAAGTGGACTTGAGAGAGAAGTGAATCAAATTGTGGTCCAGGGTGACTTGGCTTTATTGCTTCCGTTATCCATACTAACATTACAAGTGTGGCGTTAGTGCTGAAGTTAGTATGGCTAACGTCACACTTGCTACCCAGTTGGTGTTGTTGGGGCTTAAAAGATGCCTCTTGTTTGTTCTCCAATTTCATGCCCACTATAGAGTATTATATATCGTTGGAAAGCTCTGAATGTCAGCTTTCTAACGCAACTAGAATCACCGTAATTGGACCTCTGTAACTAAAGTTATGCTCCTTTGAAGTGGACAAGGTCGCTGGCATAGTCGCTAGCGTTAGCTGAAAAAGCGAGTCACAATAACGTTAGCGATCAGGGGCTTAATATTGCCAGGTTCTGGAGCTCAAACTTAGTGTCCACCCCATACTATTATATATTTTTGGAAAGCCCTGGATGTCTACTTTCCAACGCCTTTAAAAGCGCATCATTTGGAGCTCTACAGCTCGAGTTACACTTCTTGGAAGGTGAAGAGGTCAGCTGGCCTTACTACAGGTTGATACCATGTTCATCTTTGTACTTTCGGAGCAGGTTTTCTCCCTCAAATTCAGTGTCCACCATGTAGTGCCATATATGCTTGGAAATATTTGGAATCCTACTTTCCAATGCCAATGGAATCACCTCATTTGGAGCTTTGTGGCTCAAGTTATTCTTGTTTGAAGAAGGCATGGTCAGGCTGCCAGGTGAGACTTTTGTCCACGTTAGTGTCCATGTTAGTGTAACTAACGTGGCCACTAACGTGGGTCTTCCTTTGCTTCACAAACGTTAGTGGCACTCACTTTTGCCACTAATGTTGGCGTTTTCCTTTCCTTCCACGTTAGTCCCCACGTTAATGTAACTAACGTGGGTCTTCTTGCTTCCCTAGCGTTATTGGCACTCACTTTTGCCAATAACGCTGCTTCTTCTTCAAAGTTAATGCCATTAACTTTCTCACTAACGTTGGGGCTTCTCTTTTCTTCCACGTTAGTGCTCACGTTAGTGGAGCTAACGGGGTCGCTAACGTGGGTCTTCTTGCCCTTCGCTAACGTTAGTGGCGTTAACGTTCTTACTAACTTTCCAAGCTTTCCTTCCTTCCACTTTAATGGCCACGTTTGTGGCGCTAACGTAGCCACTAACGTGGCTCTTCTCTGCTTCTTTTGGTCTGAAATCAAACAAACAAAGTGTATCAAAGTAACATACAAGATAAACTTTACTATACTAAGTGTGCTAATAATACTCAAAATCATAATTTCACTTAGTGTGATCTATTTCATCATATTTACCATGTATATTAACTAAAATTCACCTGTGCTTGAGATTTTGTTTCATGCAGAGATTTTTCATGCTATTACTCATTTATTGGCCAAATTTGTATGAAAACTAACTAAAACCTACTGAAATAACTATCAAAAACAGGCAATGATGCACCCGCATCACAACACCAAACTTAAATCTTGCTTGTCCCCAAGCAAAGAAAGAATTATGCACAAAGGATTCTTTTTATTGGATTGTGTTGGAGAATTTCTTATGATGCCTTGGTGAGTGAAGTGATTAAGTGATAGTGGAGGTGAACTCTAATTATATGCTTATGCAAGGATTCTAGTGTTCATTAGTCCTTACATCTTGGAAGTCTTAGATCTTAGGAGTGTCATTCGGATGGTGTTATGGAGTCCTCTTTATAGATTATCACCTTGAAGCAGTATTTATTCATCTTGGCCTTGACTCTAGGTGTCATGTCTCAAAGCGGCTTTTTAAGATAAGCTTTCAATCAATACTCCCAAACCAGTTGGTCTAAGGTATTAGGTGTTGAAGCACCCCTTAGGATTTACTTGCTCAAGCCTCTTTCTTTGACACAAATTCACCACAAACATGTAACTAGGACAATAACTCTTTGAGTTTTTGTATCTTTCTTTTTCATCCTAGTAATTGATGCTCAGAGCCTTGGGCTTATTCCTTGTTTTTCTTTTTCTTTTGTTTTTTTTTACTGCTTCTTGGATCAATAGATTTTTGAGAATTTTCATAACACTTCTCCAAATTTCAATTCTTGTCTATGAGCTCCCGTGCAAGTTTTCACAAACATGTAACCTCAATACACAATCATACAATCAGTCCATGTCTCTTAATCCTTAGCTTGCCTCAAAATTGATAAAATTCCTCAACACTTTCCTTTCAAAAGAATGATTTCTTCGATGCATTTTTAAGTATAATGGGTGCAAGCAGATTAAAGATGAAGGTGTAATGATAAGTAGTGAACCATGCTTATTACTAAAAGCAACTTAACAGAACAGAGGGAGACCACAGAATTCAAAACAAGAGACATTCATGATTACAATTAAGTCTACTGGGAGTAGATAATAAGGAAAAGAACTTTACAACCTTTGTAGCTCATCTTCGCCCTTGTTGTCCTTTCTTGCAGACTTTCTCCCTCCAATCACCATCTTAGAATAAGTGCTTTGCTGGCAAGCAACAAGTAGGAGCAGTGGTGTTGAGATTGTGATTCAACCATGAATGTCAAAACAAAAAAAAGAGAAACAAGCTATGAGTAATGCATATAATTAAGCAAGCTTGGTTAAAAATGACATTACAAGCTTAAGAAGCAAAGGCATTATGATTGTACAAACAAGTGGTGTTGCTGGATACATTGCATAAAAAAAATTAAGTGGCACACCAAACTTAGTGTGACACTTTCTCTTGGAATTGATGCAAGTATCTAGAAAGATTGAAAACAGATTGTTGCAGGGCAACACCAAACTTAGAATGTGATCATATGCCAATTTTATTTGAAAAGAAGCTAAGTAAAAGGAACTGTTGTATTAATAACAAAATCACCAAGAGCCAGAACTGTCACGAATAGGGGCTTCTTAGTGAGGCATTAACACAAACAGTTAGAGAGCATAGAAAATAAAGAACTAAAGCAATTACATGAATAAAGCAAAACAAAAGAAAATGTCTAATCTAGGTAATCAACCAATCGGTAGTTTGTTAATCACAATTAATCCCCAGCAACGGCGCCATAAACTTGATGCACGGAAACTTGTCTCTCAACAAATTTCCCTCGGCAAGTATACCGAATTGTCGTCAAGTAATAACTCACAAAAGAGTGAGGTCGAATCCCATAGAGATTAACGGATTAAGCAATCAATAGTTGATTAATTATCCTAGTCAGACGGTTCAGATTTGGATGTGATAAGTAGCAAGAATTGTAAATGGCATAAAAGTAAAGAAAGCAATAAAGTGCAGAAAAGTAAAATGGCAAGAAAAGTAAATGTAAGAACTAAAAATAAAATGAACATTGGGATCAAGAGATATTGCAATCCTCCGGATCAAGTTCATTCTCATCTCTTCCTCAATCAATGCATTCATTGATCTCCTTGGCAATCTTAAGTGATTGGATCCCAATTCCTTGGCAATCCAATCTCTCTGAGCTTGAACAATTTTCCAATTCCTTGATTTAATTGCTCATGGGAAGAGATGAAGTTTGGTCACTGATTATACCACACACATTCATAGATCAAAGTATTGGTAAGATTAAATATCATAATATCCATCCAACCCCCAATCTAATCCAATGTGAGAGAGCATTTCTAGCTTGATTTCCTCATTCCTCTTCCAAGGTTCAGAAGAAATCCAAGTATGAGCAATTTCTCTTTCGAGACAATTACCCAATTGGATGAAGATCGAAAGCTCTCTAGTAAAATCAAGAGAAAAGAAAGAAGAAGAAGAATAAGAACTACAATAGATCTATTGAATCACAATAGAGCTCTTTAACCCAATGAAAAGAGTTAGTTGATCATTGCTCTACCAAAATAGAAAAGAAAGAAAGTGCAGAAAAGTAAAGATGAAGATTAAAACTGAAATTGAAACTTCAAAATTCATAAATAAAAATTACAACTAAAACGAAACTACTCCTAAGGAAGAAAAGAAGAGAAAAGGAAGAAGAGTGTAGGAGGGGAGGGGTCCGAAGACCCACTCCCCTTGGAGTGTGCCAATTCACAGAAGTTCGAATTGGTCTTCACTCTCTCCCCCTTCCTTTAATTCTCCATTCCAGAATGAATTTAATGTAGAAACTAAGGCCTTTTTATAGGCTCTCCTAAATTACAAAAAAGAAATAAAATTAAAAGCAAATTACAATGAAATGAAAATTAACTATTCTAGATGCTTTTTGTGACCTTGATTGGTTGACAATTGTGGGCTTTCTTGCTTGAGCTTTGAAGTGGACTTGAGAGAGAAGTGAATCAAATTGTGGTCCACGGTGACTTGGCTTTATTGCTTCCGTTATCCATACTAACGCTACAAGTGTGGCATTAGTGCTGAAGTTAGTGTGGCTAACGTCACACTTGCTACCCAGTTGGTGTTTTGGGAACTTAAAAGATGCCTCTTGTTTATTCTCCAATTTCATGCCCAGTATAGAGTATTATATATTGTTGGAAAGCTCTGAATATGAGCTTTCTAACACAACTGAAATCACTGTAATTGGACCTCTGTAACTCAATTTATGCTCCTTTGAAATGGACAAGGTCGCTAGCATAGTCGCTAGCGTTACTGGAAAAAGCGAGTCACAATAACATTAGCGATCAGGGGCTTAATATTTCCAGGTTCTGGAGCTCAAACTTAATGTCCACCCCATACTATTATATATTGGTGGAAAGCCCTGGATGTCTACTTTCCAACGCCTTTAAAAGCGCATCATTTGGAGCTCTATAGCTCGAGTTACACTTCTTGGAAGGTGAAGAGGTCAGCTAGCCTTACTACAGGTTGATACCATGTTCATCTTTGCACTTTTGGGGCAGGTTTTCTCCTTCAAATTTAGTGTCCACCATGTAGTGCAATATATGCTTGGAAAGATCTGGAATCCTACTTTCCAATGCCATTGAAAACACCTCATTTGGAGCTTTGTGGCTCAAGTTATTCTTGTTTGAAGAAGGCATGGTCAGGCTGCCAGGTGAGACTTTTGTCCACGTTAGTGTCCATGTTAGTGTAACTAACGTGGCCACTAATGTGGGTCTTCCTTTGCTTCGCAAACGTTAGTGGCACTCACTTTTTTTGCTAACTTTGGCGTTTTCCTTTCCTTCCACGTTAGCTCCCACGTTAATGTAACTAACGTGGAAGCTAACGTGGGTCTTCTTGCTTCGCTAGCGTTATTGGCACTCACTTTTGCCAATAACGCTGCTCCTTCTTCAAAGTTAATGCCATTAACTTTCTCACTAACTTTGGGGCTTCTCTTTTCTTCCACGTTAGTGCCCACGTTAGTGGAGCTAACAGGGTCGCTAACGTGGGTCTTCTTGCCCTTCACTAACGTTAGTGGCGTTAACGTTCTCATTAACTTTCCAAGCTTTCCTTTTTTCCACTTTAATGGCCACATTAGTGGCGCTAATGTAGCCACTAACGCGGCTCTTCTCTACTTCTTTTGCTCTGAAATCAAACAAACAAAGTGTATCAAAGTAACATACAGGATAAACTTTACTATACTAAGTGTGCTAATAATGCTCAAAATCATACTTTCACTTAGTGTGATCTATTTCATCATATTTATCATGTATATTAACTAAAATTCACCTATGCTTGAGATTTTGTTTCATGCAGAGATTTTTATGCTATTACTCATTTATTGGCCAAATTTGTATGAAAACTAACTAAAACCTACTGAAATAACTATCAAAAACAGGCAATGATGCACCCGCATCAATCGGAGGTACCGTTGTATGGGATCATGTCTAGAGCTTTAAAATCCTTCGGAACTTTAGCTTTCATGATTTCTTTGGTGAAGGGATCTTGATCTTTGGGGGAGTTGTCCTCGTGACCGGGTTGAATGGTTTTGGTTTTTAGGTCGGCTTCGAGTTTTAGGAGCTTGTCCTCTAACTCTCGGCATCGCCTAGTTTCTCTTCGGAAGATTCTTTCGGCTTTGCATTGGAATTCGGCCTCCTACTCGAGCTGCTTAAGCCAATTTTGCTGTTCTCGGAGGGCTTCTAAAATTTATGTATTTGGAGAATGCTTTTCTCCGTTTTGCTAAGGTGTATCTTTGGGTGTGGTGTCCGCGTTCTTGTGTGGCGTCTGGTTTTCCAAATTAGAATTGTGATCATTGGTGATGTCATCCGCCATGATGATGGAATGACTTCCAGGGTCCCCAGCAATGGTGCCAATGTTCCGAGGGTTACCTGAAACTGAAGGTCGATCTCGGATGAGATCTGCTGTGGTGGCCGGAGCTAGTGTGTCCGACTTGTTAGACTTGGCAATGCTGCTGATCTTTCGTCACCGGAGGGTGGTGGTACCTGCAAGAGACTCCGATGCTTAAGTTAGCATGGGCTTTAAGCAGGTTTTTAGTAGAATCAGAGTATGAGTTATACCTGGGTGCTCTAGTGTATTTATAGTAGTGTGGAGTGACCTTTCTGGAGATAAGATAGTTATCTTATCTTAACTTATCTTTGAGTGAAGTCATCTTATCTTTAAGGGAAACCGCCTTAATCTTTCTAGGCTTTGACTGCCTTTAGATTGGGCTGTGTTCCTTCGTTTGGGTCTACTTGGGCTCCCTGTATCGATTTGGCCGAGCTCTTTGAGAAGAGGTCAGGAATTCCAGACCTAAAGAGGTCGGTCGACTTGTCTTTAATTAGCCCGGGTTGTACAGCTTGACCCAGAACATGAACACTAACTAAAAACAATTGAAAAACAACATGAAAAAGGGTATAAGATGCTCATGCATCAAGAGTATTACTCCCAGTTCATTCTCCTTAGCAATTACAATCGAGTACTCAATTATTGGTTATGAGATTAAGTGGGTTGAGGTTAAAAAATACAAGAAATTAAATGGCAGGAAAATAAAATAATCAACTAAAGATAGCAAATATTAAAAAGGTATTCATGGCAAGGATTGAGAATCAAGGTCTTCTATCGTAGTCATTAATCATAACACAATAATTACTAAGAGTTAATCCTATTACATTATCCCCGTATTGAGAGAAAGTCAAATAGGCCTAGTTAATCCCAATCCATAAGTAGTATCAATGGAACAAGATTAACTAACAACTCTAGATCACCAATCCAAGTTGGGTATCAATGACTCAATACTACCAAGCTTCTCTTTCCAAGCCAAGAATGCTAAAAATCTACTCTAAAACTAAGCCAAGCATTTTATCAAACACTTGGTGTGCATAAAAATAAGAGCATAATAAATTGCATGAATAATAAAATCTAAAGCTACCAAATGCAAGAAAAAAATAATGACAACTTAATTAAGCAACAATAAATAAAGAAACATCATATTGCATTAATAGAAATTAAAATCAACAAGAGTTCATACACATAAAAGTGACATAAAAGGGAAATTAACAATGTAAACTAAGAGAACAAAGATGTAAGAACAAGAAATTGTATTGAAAACTAAATCAAGACAAGAAATAAAACCTAAATCTAAGAAAAATTTGACTAAGCTACCCTAATTTCTAGAGAGAAGAAGGAGCTTCTCTCTCTAGAAAATGACCTAAAGCATGGTTCCTAAGCTACACTAATTGCTCCCCCCTTGTTCCATCTTAAATTTGGCTTCAAATACTTCAAAAATAAATTGGATTTGGGCCTGAGAGAACTCAGAAATCGCCAGCCAAGATTTCTTTAAGTGAGTTACATGCCGAGTGTCACACGTACGCATGGGGCACGCGTACGCGTCGCTTGACGAAATTTCTGGTCATGCATACGCAGAACTGGGCAGATTTCCAAACTTAATTTCTTCATGAATTCTCCATGTTTACATGCTTTTTCTTCATTCCTTCAATCCAATCTTTACCTTCTAAGCCTGAAATCACTTAACAAACACATCAAGACATCAAATGGAATTAAAGAAAATTAAATTTAGCAATTTAAGAGCTTAAAAAGCATGTTTTTACTCTTAAGCACAATTTAAGAGAAATTCACAAAACCATGTTATTTTATTGAATAAATGTGGAATAAGTTGATAAAATTCACCAAATTCAACACAAGATAAATTCTAAAATTGGGGTTTATCAATGGTGATAGAGGGTTCTTGCTTCACCGTGGAGCATTTCATTCGGCGTCACGATGGTTGTTCTTTTTAGGTGCCCAACAGGTTGGGTTATTCATTGTTGCTTTGGTGGGGATTTGCCGACTATGTGAAACCTTAGAATCAAAGTGGGCCAAATGTGTCCATCATATGAGCTCTAAGGCATGCGGTGAAATTTGAGATCCTGTTGTCGTACGAACAAAGAGAGCACCAAAGCGTCATAAGAGGAAGGCGTCCAAGAGAAAGTGTGCTAAGTGCAACAAGTCAGGGCATACTAAGAGGACTTGCACAGATGGAAGACCTCGAAAGGGCAAAAGTGTCCGACTAGATGAGTTGGATTCAAATGAAGATGACGAAGGACAACCTGATGAGGTAATTTAGATTTTTTTTAGAAATTCCTTTATTTTTAAAGCGTGAAGGTTTTTAATTGGCTTAGATACTTGGCAGTAACGGTTTGTTCTTTAAGTTTCCTTGATGTGAAGAACTTTTTAGTGCTTTGAGAATTGTTAATAAGTGTTAATTATTTAGGTTTCTGAACTTGACGTGACTGGATCTAATGATCAAACGATTGGGGTAGAGGAAGTGTTCGGAGTTGGGTCTCTTTGCATGTCCCAAGTAGATTCCATGAAGACAGTTAGAAAATACAAAGATAGGCACTGGTAAGTAATAGTGTGTTTAGCTCGTTAGATATTGTGATCAGCACGGTTGGATAATTCTGCATGTTGGTTAGTATGAATTATATATATGTGACTATGATGTTGCCACCATCTATAGACCTTTAATGTGACTTTCATGTTACCCTAATCCATGCATACTTGCATGGGGACTACTATGTTTGAGCTTCTCTTATTTGTTCTCTTGAGTGCTTTGTCGTTGCATGAAAAAGAATCAATATTTGGAACCAGTTTATGTGTGAAATTGTTAATTACTATAGCGAGAAGCTATCTTGCATGTTTCAGCATACGTATATCTTCAACTTTTGGTTTTATCAAAGAATTTAATGTACACTTATATGTAAATGAAAAATAGGTGCACAAATGAACAATTGTGTTAAAAAAAAACTCGATACATGCATGATAGGATATGAAGAGCTTTCTTGGGTGGGGAAATATTTGTAGCAAGGGGTAAGTAATAGTTACAAAGTTATGCAGCAGCTAAAAGTTTTGAGAAATTTTTCAAAAGTTCCATTTCACTTTATTGGTAATTTTCTATATCAAGTTCAAATTCCTATTGATTATTGATAGCTAATAATAAGACAATGACCACAGATCAGTTTTATTAGTACCTACTATATGAACATCATTGAAAATTGAGTTAAAGCAAATGATTTATTTTTTGCAATCTGTAAACAAACGAGAAGAATATTTTACTTAATTGACTAGTATTACTATTTCGAGGGTTACCTGAAACTGAAGGTTGATCTCGGATGAGATCTGTTGTGGTGGCCAGAGCTGTCGTGTCCGACCTGGTGGAACTGGTGGAGCTGGAGATGCTACTGATCCTTCGTCACCGGAGGGTGGTGGTACCTGCAAGAGACTCCGATGCTTAAGTTAGCATGGGCTTTAAGCAGGTTTTTAGTAGAATCAGAGTATGAGTTATACTTAGGTGCTCCAGTGTATTTATAGTAGTGTGGGCTGACCTTTCTAGATAAGATAGTTATCTTATCTTAACTTATCTTTGAGTGAAGTCATCTTATCTTTAAGGGAAACCGCCTTAATCTTTCTAGGCTTTGACTGCCTTTAGATTGTGCTGTGTTCCTTCGTTTGGGCCTGCTTTGGGTTCTTTTGACGATTTGGCCAAACTCTTTGTAAAGAGGTCGGTAATGGGCCAGCTTTCCAAGAGGTCGGTCATGGGCCAACCTTCTAAGAGGTCGGTCATGGGCCAACATTATAGCTCGAACCGATACATGAACACTTACTTTCTTATATTTACAAAAAATATTTTAAAAATGTTTTCTTAAACAATAGCATATA
>NC_029793.2:104403046-104416689 GCF_000816755.2 Arachis ipaensis
GTTTGCGCCAACGTTAGCCCCCTAACTTGGAGGCTAACGTTGGAACTTGAAAATCACTCCCTGGGTACCAAAAGTTGCGCCAACGTTAGCCCCCTAACTTGGTGGCTAACGTTGGCACATGAAAATCACAAGGAGGAGCAAAAGTTTGCACCAACATTAGCCCCCTAACTTGGTGGCTAACGTTGGCGCCACAAGTACACAAGGTAAGGCCAACGTTAGGGCCAAAGTTAGACCCCTAACTTTGGCACCAACGTTGGTATCAGCAAAGTGGTGTTAGCTGATATGAAAAGTTGGAGCAAAAGTTAGACCCCTAACTTTTGCTCAAACTTTTGGTCCAACTTTTGCAAAACTCAAACCCAGTTCAATTGGTTCACTTTGGTTCTTCTCCAAACTTCAAGAGCAATCAACCAAGGCCTCTTTCAACCCAATTCCACCAAGAGCAAAGGCCCAACTCAAGGCTTGAAGATCATTGGAAGAAAGTGTATAAATAGGATAGAATTCAAGTTCTTCGGGGAGCTTTTTTTTTGGAGTTTTCATAATAGTTTTCAGAGAGCTTTGGATATTGAGTGATCTTTAATTTCTTTGTCTTGGGGAAGGAGAATTCACTTCTCTTCCTCTTCATTTTATTGCTTTCAATTTCAATTGCAATTGTCTTGGATCTTGGGTTGGAGAATTGAAGAAATTTTGTTTCAATCTCATCCTTGGATCTCTCTGTTTTATTTACTGTTTGATTGAATTTAATTTCTGTTAATTGCTCTTCATCTACTTTCTTTGCAATTTACAATTCCCTTGCAATTGTTCTTGTTGGATCTAGGAAGGCATTGAGATCTAGACTTGGTTTTTTAGTCTCTGGGTCCTGAGATCTGATTTCCCATTTCGATTCTCTGTTTATTGCTTTATATGTTCATTTACTTTTCTGTTTCGGATCCGATTCAATCCCAATTCCCTTTTACTCTTCTGTTTAATGCAATTTAACTTTTCCTTGTTTAAATCCAAGCCCCAATCCCCTTTACATTTCAAGCCATTTACATTTCTTGCACTTTAAGATTCCGCAATTTACATTTATTGCACTCTAAGTTTCTGCCATTTAATTTCTTGTTCTTTAAGATTCAGCAATTTAATTCCCTGTTCTCTTTACTTCCATGCAATTTAAATTCTGCAAATCACAAATCACCCAACCAAATCTTGATTCGCTTGACTAAATTAACCACTAAGCTAAAATTGCTCAATCCTTCAATCCTTGTGGGATCGACCTCACTCCCGTGAGTTTTTATTACTTGATACGACCCGGTACACTTGCCGGTTAGTTTTGGGTGTTTTGGGAGAAATTTATTTTTCCAACAAAATAACTCATCAGCCAACCTTCTAAGAGGTCGGCCAACCCGGTCCTTTATAGCTCGAACCGATGTATGAATAGTGCCCCTGCTTGAGCTTCGATCTTCCTTATGAGGTCGTGCTTCTTAGCTTCGATCCCTTTGAGGGAGTCGTGCTCAAGCATCTGTCTGGCTTGTTTCTTTATTGCTTTGCAATCCTTGCAAATTAGAGGTCTGGTACTTCCCAGTCCGACCTCTTTTGAGTGGTAGTATGGGTTTTCTACCTTGCCATTTGGATCACGCCTTGCTTTAAGTTTGTGTTGAAAACCCTCTGCTTTGGCGAAGTTATCCTTGCGGCTTGATATCCGGGCTCTTAGTGACTTGTCCGATGAATTTTTAGTGTTCTTTATATAGAATCTTTTTTAGTCTCAGATGACGTTCGTAGCCCTGTTTGAGATTGTGCCTTCTTTGAGTGGAGTTGTATCCCTTTTAGCTAAGTACATTTGAGCCTTAAATTGTTTCCCAACCTTTTGGCTTGTTCTTTTTTGAGATCATTTTTGCGCCTCTTCTTAGCTGACGTTGACCTGTATGAATTTGCTCCCCGGGCTTTTTAGTCACATTCCAACAACTTTTTAGGTGGTGTTCCGATAAGGAACCTTTTCTTTATAGTTTGTTTGGACGACTTTTTAGCTCCATCTTTGAGGCCGTGCTTTTCACTTTTTAAGTAGTGTCTTTTTTCAAGACTTCGTACTTTTTAGCGAAGCACTTCTGGCTTTGGCCTTTTGACCCTTCCTTGGCCTTTGTGAGATGTTTATAGAGTGTTGGTACTTTGTTGTCCGACCTCTTTTTGATTAGATCTTGTTTAGTCTGTCTTTCTGTTTAGGCGGGATGACCTTTGTGGCTAACTTGTCGGACAACTTTTTTGTGTTCTTGGTAGAACCTTTTTAGTTAGTCTGAACAATTTTGATAGCCTTGTCGTGGAGCCATGGCTTTTTGGGCGGAGCTATGTCCCTCTTAGCGCACGCTTTTCGTTGGTCCGACTTCTCGTGTCGATCCGAGCTGTAGCTTTCGTTGGTCTGACTTCTTTGTCGAACCAATCTGTAGCTTTCGTTGGTCCAACTTTTCTTGTCGGTCCAATCTGTAGCTTTTGTTGGTCGACTTCGCTTGTCGGTCCAATCTGTAGCTTTCGTTGGTCGACTTCGCTTGTCGGTCCAATCTGTAGCTTTCGTTGGTCCGACTTCTTCTTGTCGAACCCTCTTAAGTTATTTTTAGTAATCCATTTTTAGTAAGACCTCGTCAGGCCAATTTTTATGGATTACTTTTTATAACTTTTTGCATTGATTGGTTTGGTCCGACTTCTTCTTGTCGAATCCTCTTAAGTTATTTTTAGTAATCCATTTTTAGTAAGACCTCGTCAGGCCACTTTTTATGGATCACTTTTTATAACTTTTTGTTGATCGCCTTGCCTGACTTTTGTGTCGGTACTTTTTAAGTTATTTTTAGCAGTCCATTTTTAGCTAGGCCTTGTCAGGCGGCTTTTTATGGATTACTTTTTATAACTTCTTGCATTAATCTGTTTTTGTTGCTTTCACCTTGCCGAATTCTTTGTAATCGGGTGACGAGTTTGGTTCTCATCTTGCCGACCTTGTCGTATTCAGGCGGTGAATTCTTGCACTCAGTTTAATACGTCTTGGTAGAAAACTTTTTAGGGAATCTATAAACTTTTAAACAATAAAACAAAGATATGAATAAGAGTGTGTACATGTTAGTGCTTACCCTTCTAGGTTGGGCAATCTTTTTAGATCTCGGCCTGGCGCCCTTCTTAGATTGCAGGCATGTCATGACCTTAGTAGCTCTCGCCCCTCGAGGTCGGACACTTTGTGGTGACCTTTCCCCAGTACTTCTGAACAACTTGGTATGGTCCTTTCCAGTTAGCTGCTAGCTTCCCTTCTCCTGACCGACCTTAGGTCCATTCAACGCTTTAGGGCTTCCTCTCTAATCCGAGCTCTTTCTCGGACTTCTGGAAGTAGGTGAAGCTCTTCCCTTTGAGTTTGGGAGTTGGTATCTTCGTTGTTCTTGATTTGAGCCATTTTTTATCTTCTTTTATGCAGGTTAGTCGTTCTTTTCTCTCTCTTTTTTTTTTACTTCTGACAACTGTGCATGCTTTTGATGTAAAGCTTTGACTTTGTATTTGGGTTTTTGCTCTGGAGAACTTTGGTTCTTTATGCAAAAAGTTTGAATCTTTGATCGTTCATTGTGACTTTTTTTTTGTCGTTCGCCTTTGAGAAGAATGTGTGCTTTGCTTAGGGTTTTGTTGCAGTTCCTGTCTTATTTCATCGTTGCCTGACTCCTTTTGTACAAAAGTTCTAGCTTTTATTTTGACCTTTTGGGTATAGATTGTCGACTTCTCTTCTCTGTGTTTTTGCCCTATTGTTGCCTCCAAAGGGTGCCCCTGGACTTTCGTGTGAGTCCTGGGGTTTCTCTTTTACTGCTGTATCTGACACTTGATGTTTTGCTGTTATTGTCCGAGTTGTTTCCTTATTTGCCCAAGTTGTTTGGTAGTAACCCCATTTTTTTCTTACTGTAGGAATATTTGGCCTATGTCTTCCCGCAAAAACATTGCTAAGATGTCTACTAAGATCCCGGACGGCATGTCTGACTGGTTGGATTCCATAGTTTTAATGTGTGTTCCTGAGTACTGTGTGTGACTTAGGAGGTTCCATAGAATTAGTAGGGATAGGGATGAGGAGAAGAATCATGAGTTGGTGTCGCCAGACCCTGAGGAGAGGGTTTGTTTTCCTTCCTTGACTCCGGGGGAATGACCCTGACCTGATATGGTTAGGACCTTTTCTTCCTCCGAGATTGATGGATTTTGCAGTGTTTCTTGGATGAGGCTTCTATTATTGCCCCCTGGTTTGGTGCTGGCTAGTTTTGAAAGTGCATTAGCTCGGGCATTCTGTTTCCGAGGTATATGTCGGACCTAATATCCCCCAAATTGTCTGAGATGTTGGTGCTGGCTAGTTTTGAAAGTGCATCAGCTCGAGCATTCTGTTCCCGAGGTATATATTGGATCTCATATTTCCCGAGTTGTCCGAGCTATTCTCTGGTCTTGTCTAGATAGTTTTTCATGGTGGGATCCTTAGCTCGGTAGCTCCCTTCTATTTGTGAGGTGACTACTTGTGAATTACTGAACACGGTAAGCTTTTGAACTCCTACCTCCTTAGCCAGCCTTAAACTAGCTAGTAGTGCCTCGTATTCAGGTTAGTTATTTAGCTCAATTTGGGTTCCCTGATCGCTTTCTATAATTACACCTGCGCCATTCCCACTTTTGTTTGAAGAGTCATCCACGTTAAGATTCCATTTTGTGGGAGTTCCCGGGGTGTCAGTTTACTCTTCAATAAAGTCGGTCAGATACTGTGATTTGATGGCTGTCCGAACTTCATATTGAAGACTGAATTTGGATAACTTGACTGCCCACTGTAGGACTCTTCCAACTAAGTCTGTTTTCTGTAGGATACCTTTTATGGGTTGGTTGGTCCGAACTCTGATAGTGTGAACTTGAAAGTATGGGCGGAGTCGTCGAGAAGTGAGTATGAGGGCGTAGGCGAACTTTTCTATCTTTTGATAGTTTAGTTCGGCCCTTTGTAGAGTCTTGATGATGAAGTAGACGGGTTGTTGCCCACTTTCGTCTTCTCTGACTAGTGCTGAGGCTATTGCCCGACTTTCCACTGCGAGGTATAATATGACTTTCTTCACTTTCCCGTGGTCGGGTAAGAATGGATGGTTGCCCCAAGAATTTTTGAAATCTCGGAAGGCTTGTTCGCACTCCGTTGTCCTATTCAAACCTCTCTCCCTTCCTTAATATACCTCTTTGAGGTGTCTTTTGCGAGATGATTTAGAGATCCTTCCTCCTCCGAATCCTCCATTCATCATATGAACTTGTCTCTTAGGGGTGGACTTTCAACTCGTCCGACCTCTTTGGTGTGAGGTGGACGTTCAACTCGTCCGACCTCTTCGGTGTGAGGTGGACGTTCAACTCGTCCGACCTCTTCGTCCCTTCTTCTTTTTCTTGGTTCATCTTCTCTATTGGCTAAGTACCGGTCTAATCGCCCTTCTCTTGCCAATTTCTCTATAAGATAGAGCTGGCAATTCAAACTCTACCCGCAGGTACCCAACCCGGTCCAACCCGTTCGGGTAGGGTAGGATACCCTACCCGCTGTGGGTAGGGTAGGGTACGGTCCGGGTATGCCTGCGGGTAGGGTAGGGTACGGGTTTAGGGTGTACCCTATCCTACCCTACCCGCTAACGTTAGGATTTTTGCCAGTAAAGAATGTCATAAAAACAGTCGCATTGTAGATATAGTCTCTAAACCGACAAAAATCCCTTCGTACAAACGTTTTGGTTGTCACAAGTAACAAACCCCTTTGAAATTGATAACTGAGTATTCAAACCTCGGGTCGTCTTCTCAAGGAATTACAGGGAAGTATGTTCTTATTATTGGTTATGAGTATTGTAAATTGGGGGTTTTGGAAGTAAGAAAGCAGTATGTTGCACAAAAAGAATAAAATAAAATAGTAATAATAAAATAAACTCTTGGCAAGGTATGAAGACTGGAGGTCCTATCCCAGTTATCCTTATCAATTGTAATGAGAATTGGATTTTTCTCCCACTTTATTAACCTCTAACTATGAAGGTAAGTTAAGTGGATGAATTAATTCTTGAAGAATTCCAATTCTCAATCAACAATGAGTTTGATAACTCAAGAGTCACCAATTATTTAACCAAAGCCAAAAGGGGAGAAATTCTACTTGAATGAAAATAATTTGGATAAATCGAGAACTTTAATAAATTAAAGAAAGCAATCATAAGTCTGGAATACCTCAATTAACTCTAATAAAGACATCAAATGTAACATGGAAGAGTTTATAAATTAAATTGGAAAAAGAAATAAAAATAAAGAACCTGGGATTGAGAGTCACTCTAAAACTAAGAGAAATCCTAAATCCTAATCCTAAGAGAGAGGAGAGAACCTCTCTCTCTAAAAACTATATCTACTCCTAAAATTGTGAATTATGGAAGCCTCCCTATGAATGGATGCAATCCCCCACTTTATAGCCTCTAATCTGTGTTTTTTGGGCCGCAAACTGGGTCAGAAACAGCCCAAAATTCGCTGGTTGCGAATTCAGATTCGCTGATTTTCGTCACTTGCGATGCGGCCGCATGGATCACGCGGTCGCATCGCCTAGCATCATGGGAACTATAGCATATTATATATCAAATCGAAACCCCAGACGTTAGCTTTCCAACGCAACTAAAACTGCATCATTTGGACCTCTGTAGCTAAAGTTATAGCTGTTTGACTAATATACATATACTCTATATAACTTTAAAATCATACCTAGCTACCCATAATTCTCACTTTTGTATAATTCCCATACTCATGTACCAAATTCTCTTTAATTTTTATCACATGTGCATTGATTTTTTATTAACTTAACATTGGGGTAATTTTGTCCCCTTATTTATTTATTGAATTTTTTTTGAATCATATAATCAAACATAACTTATCAATACACATGGATTTTCCATTATTTTTCTATTTTGATTTTTCATGAGTAGGTTCCCAAATTCCCAATATTCAAATAAATTAGAAACATGATACATTCCCTTATCAACCCATGTTCCCACAATTTCTCCACACTTAATTGATGCACAATCTCTAACTTAAGCTAACCAAAGATTCAATTTGGGATAATTAATTTGTTTTTTTCTACTTAAGGTTAGTAATGTGGTTATAGAACAAGAGGGGATTAAAAGCTCAAGGAGCTAACAGAGGTGATGTAAAAGGTAGGCTTATTTGGGATAAGTGAGCTAATAACAAATAATGGCCTCAATCATATGCAAGCATGTAAATATACTAAATAATGGACATATAGAATGGAACAAAGCAAAGATTGCAGTTATAGAGAAGAAAACACACAAGAATAAAAATTTATGGTAAAATAATGTAACCATATAAATAAGCTCAAATCTCACAGGTTGTGTGTTCTTTGGCTCAAAAACCATGTTCCAAATACAACTTCAAACAAGTTTTAACAAAAAAAAAAATTTGGTTTTAAATTAGTGAAAATTTTCAAAAAATAGGATCTTAAAAAGAGATTTATTATTTTAACCAAGTAGTGACTAAATGTACAAAATCAAATAAATATGCAATCAAATATGCAGATGCAACAATGAACAAATAAAGAAAATAAGATTATTGGTGTTGAAAAGAAAGTACTAACCCACGGAGATCGGTATCGACCTCCCCACACTTAAAGATTGCACCGTCCTCGGTGCATGCTAAGATGTGCAAGTGGATGGGGATTGTGGTTCCTCAGCTGGGGTCTTTTTTTTGTTCCTTTCCTTGCCGGCGGTTTGGGAGTAGCTTTCTCCTTTCCTTCCTTGGTGGCCATCCTGAAGAAGGAAAGAGAAAGTAAATTAAATTCAATAGATATATAGCAAGGAAGAGAATGGAAGAGTGGTGATGGATGCACATTAGGATGTAATTGACATTAACACATGCTCTCGAGTACATGTGAAAAGTCAGCAATGAAAAATAGCCAGTGCATCGAAAGATAAGTGGATGCAGGGTGTTTATTGGCATGCCGGAAAAGGGCATGAGTAGCATAGACCAAGCATTACTTTGTAATAAATTACCATGTTTGTATTGACAATTATATTCAATTAAAATAGTAAAGGGGGTTTATGAAAAGCAAGCATTAAATAGTATAGAGTATAATAGAGAATTGCATAATGCCATATGGGTTTTTTCACAAACACATAGCATGTATGGTAAATAAGCTATTTGAAAGTATTAAATTGAACATGCAAGCACCCTTTAAAGAAGATAATAATAATTGTCAAACATATAATGAGGAATAATGACTCAAATAAAACTCTAACACCAATGAAAATAATGCAATGAATGAAAGTATGCAAATAAATGAAATAAAATAGAATAGAAGTGAAAGAAAATAAGAAAGGAAGAAGAAAGAAATAAGAAAAGAGAAGAAAAATAAGGATTAGGGAAGAAAAGATAAGAAAATTGGTTGATCTGGATATTCTGTGTGCCGCCTGTGACGCGGACACGTGAGTGACGCGGTCGCGTGGTGCGTGATAAGGTCAGGTGATGCGGACGCGTGGGTCACGCGATCGCGTGGCTTGTTTTGTGCGATTGGCGCAAGTGCAGCCTCGTGGTCGCGCAACTCTCTGTTCGAAACTCTTTTTGCCAAAATTCTGGGTGACGCGATCGCGTGGGGCATGCGGTCGCGTGAGTGGCCATCATGGGGATATGACGCAGACGCGTGAGGCACGCGTTCATGTGGTGAGGCTTGGGCTACCAGCACGAGTCCAGCCCAACTCCAGCTCAACTTTTGGCCATGCACCTGGTTGACGTCGATTTTCAGGTCACGCGGCCGCGTGGGGCACGTGATCGCGTGGGAGGCCAGTATTCCCCTATGACTTGGTCGCGTCAGCGACGCGGTCACGTGGGTCGATTTGTGCCATTGGCACGCCTCCAGCGCTGCTCCTGCAAAACTCTCTGTTCATATTAATATTGTCTCCCATCTCCTTGCGACGCGGACGCGTCGCTGATGCTGTCGCGTCGCGTGCTCGCTTTTTCTTTTTTCTTTTTTTTTGTAATCTGAAAAAAATGCAGAATGCAGTGTTAATATGAATGTGATGCAAAACTCCAGGTTCAATATAATAAAATAAAATAAAATTTTAAAAACAAATAAAACTAAATAAAAATGAAAAAGGAACGTTCATACCATGGTGGGTTGTCTCCCACCTAACACTTTTAGTTAAAGTCCTTAAGTTAGACATTTGATGAGCTTCCTGTTATGGTGGCTTATGCTTGAACTCATCCAGGAATCTCCACCAGTGTTTGTGATTCCAGTAACCTCCGGAGTCCCAAACTAGGCATGTAAAACCCTTGAGCAGCTTCAAAAAGATTCTTAGGCTCCCGGGGTGTTGGATGTCAGAACAGATTCCAGGATCCCAAACTTTACTTTTACACCCATTTTTGTCGAGATCTGTATTTTTCCAGCTGGGTGATAAGTAATTTGAATTCTCACTACAGCTACCAAACAGCTTCCTAGACCCATTCAATTGAGCTCTACACCAACCTTTGCGTTTAAACTTAAAGCTTCCAACCATAATGAACCTTGCAGGACAATTCTTACCACTGGCCATCTTCCTCTTACTCTTAATGCCACAAAGAGCTCTAAGTTGACCATCCGTCTCCAGTAGCCCATATTCAAGTGGGATTAGAAAGCTAGGAGATATGAAATTTACCCACTTGAATGTTGTGAAGGATGATGGCAACTTAGGGGGAGGTATTTTTAATGAAATTGTAAGTTCCACTCCCTTGTGCTCTTCTCTGATAATTACCACCTCTTTGCAAGCTTCTTCAATTTCAACCTTTTCCTCTTGGCAGCTCTCTTCCAATTTAATCTCCTCTTCATTGCTTTCCAAGGGCATGGGGGGTTGTGCTTCTTCTTCTTGAATCTCCATCTCTTGATCAACCTCTTCCAAGTCTTCAACTATGATATGCTTTGGAGGTTGTACACCCTCCTCAGCATCAATTTCAACCGTCTTGGAAGGAGGCTTTATGTCTTGACCTTCCCATGGAGGTTCTGCATCTCCTAAGTCTTCAACCAACTCTTCTTCTTGAACGATGATAGCTTCTTCTACTTGTTCTAGTATGAATTCATGCTCTGTCTTGTCCACTGCAGTTTCTGGTATCTCCTTCATGCTACGCTCTTCACTAGACTGTCCACATGGAGCTGTGGCTGATCCTTGTGTATTTAAGCGTCTAGAAGCCCATTGAATTAATACTTGCCCCAGTTGTTGAACGGTTGCCTGAAATTTAATTACTGTTTCCCTTAGGCGATCCTCTGCTTCTCGGGTTGCTGCACTTGGACATGCTACAAAAGAAAGTGGTGGTGGTTGGGAGTAATTAGGTTGGAATTGGGGTGGTTCTATATATGGTTCATATGGCTCATAAGGTGGTTGGTATGGTGGTTGAGGGTTGGGGTCATATGGAGGTGAATGGCGGAAAGGGGCTTGTGAGTTTGGTGGTCCAAAGTTATGTTGAGGAAAGGGTTCATAGGCATATGGTGGTGGCTATTGATAGTCCATTGGAGGTGGTTGTTGCCATGAGGATTGATCAAATCCTTGTGGCTCCTCCCATCTTTGATTGTTCCAACCTTGATGCCTGTTCTCATTGTAATTTCTTCTTCCTGC
Source organism: Arachis ipaensis (assembly GCF_000816755.2). Classification (NCBI taxonomy): domain Eukaryota; kingdom Viridiplantae; phylum Streptophyta; class Magnoliopsida; order Fabales; family Fabaceae; genus Arachis; species Arachis ipaensis. Next base: position 104,413,648 of record NC_029793.2, read on the forward strand.
AACATTATTGTAACCAGACTCATAGCCAAAGGGGTGAGAGTTCATAGTAGTAAATAAAAATTAAAAATGAAAATAAAAACAAATTTAAATTAAAAGGTTATTTAAATTTTGAATTTGAAAATTAAATTTTGAAACTTGAAATTTGAAATTTTGGAATTTGAATTTTGAAATTTGAATTTTAAATTTTTGAAATTTGAATTTTTGAAATTTGAAATTTGAAATTTGAAAATTTTTAATTTTAAATTTTTAAATTTAAATTTTGAAAATTTTTAAATATGAATTTTGAAATTTGATTTTTGAAATAAGATAAGATAAGATAAAAATTTTAAAAATGAAAATCTGAAATTTTTTTTTTCGAAAAAAATTAATTAAAAATATTTTTCAATTTAACGAAGAAAGAGAAAAACAATAAAATGACACCAAATTTCAAATTTTTAGATCAAAACGAAGAAAACAACTAAGAACAGCTTGAAGGTCAAGATGAACGTGAAGAACAGCTTGAAGATCAAGATGAACACTAAGAACAAATTTACACTAAGAACAAATTTTTGAAATTTTTTTTTAATAACTAAATAAAAACCAATAACCTCGTAATTTACGAAAAATCAAAAATAAAAATAAAAACAAATAAACAAGCAAAAATAAAATATTTACAATAACCAATAATAAGGCACACGTTTGCAATTCCCTAGCAACGGCGCCATTTTGACGTTAGGATTTTTGCCAGTAAAGAATATCATAAAAACAGTCGCGTTGTAGATATAGTCTCTAAACCGACAAAAATCTCTTCGTACAAACGTTTTGGTTGTCACAAGTAACAAACCCCTTTGAAATTGATAACCGAGTATTCAAACCTCGGGTTGTCTTCTCAAGGAATTGCAGGGAAGTATGTTCTTATTATTGGTTATGAGTATTGTAAATTGGGGGTTTTGGAAGTAAGAAAGCAGTATGTTGCACAAAAAGAATAAAATAAAATAGTAATAATAAAATAAACTCTTGGCAAGGTATGAAGACTGGAGGTCCTATCCCAGTTATCCTTATCAATTGTAATGAGAATTGGATTTTTCTCCCACTTTATTAACCTCTAACTATGAAGGTGAGTTAAGTGGATGAATTAATTCTTGAAGAATTCCAATTCTCAATTAACAATGAGTTTGATAACTCAAAAGTCACCAATTATTTAACCAAAACCAAAAGGGGAGAAATTCTACTTGAATGAAAATAATTTGGATAAATTGAGAACTTTAATAAATTAAAGAAAGCAATCATAAGTCTGGAATACCTCATATTATATATCAAATCGAAGCCCCGGACGTTAGCTTTCCAACGCAACTAGAACCGCGTCGTTTGGACCTTTGTAGCTAAAGTTATAGTTGTTTGAGTGCAGAGAGGTCAGGCTGGACAGCTTAGCAATTTCTCCAACTTCTTGCATTCCTTCCACTTTTGCATGCTTTCTTCCCATCCTCCAAGCCATTCCTGCCTTATAATATCTGAAAACACTTAACACACATATCAAGGCATCTAATGGTAATAAGAGAGGATTAATAATAAGCAAATATAAGTCCAAAGAAGCATGTTTTCAATCAAAGCACATAATTAGGAAGGTAAATGTAAAACCATGCAAATAGTATGAATAAGTGGGTAAAGAGTAGATAAAAACCACTCAATTGAGCACAAGATAAACCATGAAATAGTGGTTTATCACCCGCACCTCAAATATAACACATATTTTATAAAAATTAGGTATATAGTGAAGGAAGTGAGAGTTAAACCCACAACCTCTCTTATGTAATGACTTACAATAAGTGAACAACCACTAAACAAGTTAGTTAATTTAGTAATTTAGAGAATTAGTTTGTTATTTTTTATGTTATTAATATGTATAAAATTTGAAATGATTGAATTTTATATTTACTTTTAAAAAAATTGATATTTTTGCGGGTAGGGTAGGGTAGGTGATGAGCGGATAATTTATACGCTTTTTGGCATTGTTTTTAGTATGTTTTTAGTAAGATCTAGTTACTTTTAGGGATGTTTTTATTAGTTTTTATGTTAAATTCACATTTCTGGACTTTACTATGAGTTTGTGTGTTTTTCTGTGATTTCAGGTATTTTCTGGCTGAAATTGAGGGACTTGAGCAAAAATCAGATTCAGAGGTTGAAGAAGGACTGCTGATGCTGTTGGATTCTGACCTCCCCGCACTCAAAGTGGATTTTCTGGAGCTACAGAACTCGAAATGGCGCGCTTTCAATTGCGTTGAAAAGTAGACATCCAGGGATTTCCAGTAATATATAATAGTTCATACTTTGGTTGAGTTTAGATGACGCAAAAGGGTGTTGAACGCCAGTTCTACGCTGCTGTCTGGAGTTAAACGCCAGAAACACGTCACAAACCAGAGTTGAACGCCAGAAACACGTTACAACCTGGCGTTCAACTCCAAAAGAAGCCTCTGCACATGGAAAGCTAAAGCTCAGTCCAAGCACACATTAAGTGGGCCCCGGAAGTGGATTTATGCATCAATTACTTACTTCTGTAAACCCTAGTAGCTAGTTTATCATAAATAGTACTTTTTACTATTGTATTAGACATCCTGGATTGTATTTTTGATCCTGTGATCATGTTTTGGAGGCTGGCCATTCGGCCATGCCTGGACCTTTCACTTATGTATTTTCAACGGTAGAGTTTCTACACTCCATAGATTAAGGTGTGGAGCTCTGCTGTTCCTCATGAATTAATGCAAAGTACTACTGTTTTTCTATTCAATTCAACTTATTCCACTTCTAAGATATTCATTCGCACTTCAACATGAATGTGATGAACGTGACAATCATCATCATTCCCCCACGAACGCGTGCCTGACAACCACTTCCGTTCCACCTTAGATTGGATGATTATCTCTTGGATCTCTTAATCAGAATCTTCGTGGTGTAAGCTAGATTGATGGCGGCATTCATGAGAATCCGGAATGTCTAAACCTTGTCTGTGGTATTCCGAGTAGGATCTGGGAAGGGATGGCTGTGACGAACTTCAAACTCGCGAGT
>NC_029793.2:104417009-104417199 GCF_000816755.2 Arachis ipaensis
CTTTCAAAAATCTTCTCACCTGTTTTCGAAAAAAAAAATGTTTTCAAAAATATATTTTTCTTCAAAAATTTTAAGAATGAATTCTAGTGTTTCATATAACATGTTTTAGCTTGATTGGCCATGAAGCCATGTCTAATTCCCAGGATTTTGATTGAGGACTATGAATTCATTACTTCCTTTTTCCCAAATA
>NC_029793.2:104417255-104417796 GCF_000816755.2 Arachis ipaensis
GCTTCTAAGATATCCATTCGCACCCAAGAACGTGATGAAGGTGATGATTATGTGTGACGCTCATCATCCTTCTCCCCTATGTACATGTGCCTGACAAACACCTCCGTTCTACATGAAATAAGCTAGAATGAATATCTTTTAGATCTCCTAACCAGAATCTTCGTGGCGTAAGCTAGAATGATGGCGGCATTCAAGAGAATCCGGAAAGTCTAAACCTTGTCTGTGGTATTCCGAGTAGGATTCAATGATTGAATGACTGTGACGAGCTTCAAACTCGCGATTGTTGGGTGTTAGTGACAGACGCAAAAGGAGGGTGAATCCTATTCCAGCATGATCGAGAACCGAGAGATGAATAGCCATGCCGTGACAGGGTGCGTGAGCATATTATTCACTGAGAGGAGGGGATGTAGCCACTGACAACGGTGATACCCTTGCATAAAGCCAGCCATGGAAAGGAGTAAGACTGATTGGATGAAGATAGCAGAAAAGCAGAGGTTCAGAGGAACGAAAGTATCTCCATTCTGCTTATCTGAAATTCCTA
>NC_029793.2:104417891-104426523 GCF_000816755.2 Arachis ipaensis
CCAAACTCTAAGTTTGGTGTTGGAGAGTCTCGACAAAGCTCTGCACATCTGTGAGGCTCCATGAGAGCCCACTGTCAAGCTATTGACATTAAAGAAGCGCATGTTGGGAGGCAACCCAATGTTTATTTATCTAACTATATTTTTCTTAGTTATGTGTCTTTATAGGTTCATGATCATGAGGAGTCACAAAATAAATATAAAAATTGAAAACGGAATAAAAAACAGCAGAAGAATAATCACACCCTGGAGGAGCATCTGTCTGGCGTTCAAACGCCAGAACAGAGCATAGTTCTGGCACTGAACGCCCAGAATGGGAGCATCCTGGCGCTGAACGCCCAGAACAAGCATGGTTCTGGCGTTGAACGCCAGAAATGGCAGCAAAGGGGCGTTGAACGCCCAAAATGGGCACCAACCTGGCGCTGAACGCCCAGAGTTGTGTGCAAGGGCATTTTACATGCCTAAATTGGTGCAGGGATGTAAATGCCTTGACACCTCAGGATCTGTGGACCCCACAGGATCCCCACCTACCTCATCATCTCTCTTTCCATTCATGATCATCCATTCTTTTTTTCCATTTACCACTCACATCCATAGACCCACTACCTTCAAAAATTCAACATCTCTCCCCCACCCAATCCCACCCATATGGCCGAATACACACTCCCATCCATCTCCTCCATATCTTCTTCTTATTCTTCTATTCTTTCTTCTTTTGCTCGAGGGCGAGCAACATTCTAAGTTTGGTGTGGTAAAAGCATAGCTTTTTTGTTTTTTCCATAACCATTGATGGCACCTAAGGTCAGAGAAACCTCTAGAAAGAGGAAAGGGAAGACAAAAGCTTCCATCAAGGGTCTATAGCTCAGTGGTAGAACATTTGACTGCAAATCAAGAGATCCCTGAGATACCTCAAGGGATACATTTTCTCCCACACAATTATTGGAAGCAACTAAGGGTGGAACATCAAGAGCACTCCATCATCCTTCATGAAATCAGAGAAGATCTAAAAGCACTGAAGGAGGAGCAACAAAGGCAAGGAAGAGACATAGAAGAGCTCAAGGACATCATTGATTCTTCAAGAAGGAAATGCCACCATCACTAAGGTGGATTCATTCCTTGTTCTTAATTCTTCTGCTTTTCGTTTTCTATGTTATGTGCTTATCTATGTTTGTGTCTTCATTACATGATCATTAGTAGTTAGTAACTTTGTCTTAAAGTTATAAATATCTTATGACTTAAAACCAAAAGGCAAGGGTAATAAAAAGGATCCTAAGGCTTTGAGCATCAGTGGATAGGAGGGCCTAAAGGAGTAAAATCCTGGTCTAAGCGGCTAAACCAAGTTGTCCCTAACCATGTGCTTGTGGCGTGTAGGTGTCAAGTGAAAACTTGAGACTGAGTGGTTAAAGTCAAGGTCCAAAGCAAAAAGAAAAAAAAAGAGTGTGCTTAAGAACCCTGGACACCTCTAATTGGTGACTTTAGCAAAGCTGAGTCACAATCTGAAAAGGTTCACCCAATTATGCGTCTGTGGCATTTATGTATCCGGTGGTAATACTGAAAAACAAAATGCTTAGGGCCACGGCCAAGACTCATAAAGAAGCTGTGTTCAAGAATCATCATACTGAACTAAGAGAGTCAATAACACTATTCGAAATCTGAAGTTCCTATAGATGCCAATCATTCTGAACCTCAATGGATAAAGTGAGATGCCAAAACTATTCAAGAGGCAAAAAGCTATAAGTCCCGCTCATATGATTGAAGCACTGTTTCATTGATAGTTTGGAATTTATAGTATATTCTATTCTTTTATCCTATTTTGATTTTCAGTTGCTTGGGGACAAGCAACAATTTAAGTTTGGTGTTGTGATGAGCGGATAATTTATACGCTTTTTGGCATTGTTTTTAGTATGTTTTTAGTAGGATCTAGTTACTTTTAGGGATGTTTTTAATAGATTTTGTGTTAAATTCACATTTCTGGACTTTACTATGAGTTTGTGTGTTTTTCTGTGATTTCAGGTATTTTCTGGCTGAAATTGAGGGACTTGAGCAGAAATCAGATTCAAAGGTTGAAAAAGGACTGCTGATGCTGATGGATTCTGACCTCCCTGCACTCAAAGTGGATTTTCTGGAGCTACAGAACTCAAAATGGCACACTTCCAATTGCGTTTGAAAGTAGACATAGACATCCAGGGCTTTCCAGCAATATATAATAGTCCATACTTTGGCCAAGAATTGACTAATTATTATTCGAAAACACCATTATCCATTTATATCTGCCTGACTGAGATTTACAAGGTGACCATAGCTTGCTTCATACCAACAATCTCCGTGGGATTCGACCCTTACTCACGTAAGGTATTACTTGGACGACCCAGTGCACTTGCTGGTTAGTGGTACGAGTTGTGAAAAGTGTGATTCACAATTTGTGCACCACCTTACATAAAGCCAGCCATAGAAAGGAGTAGGATTGATTGGATGAAGACAGCAGGAAAGCAGAAGTTCAGAGGAACGAACGCATCTCTATACACTTATCTGAAATTCTCACCAATGATATACATAAGTATTTCTATCTTTATTTTCTGTCTATTTATTATTTATTTTCAAAAACTCCATAATCAATTATTATCCACCTGACTGAGACTTACAAGATGACCATAGCTTGCTTCAAACCAACAATCTCCGTGGGATCGACCTTTACTCACGTAAGGTTTTATTACTTGGACGACCCAGTGCACTTGCTGGTTAGTTGTATCGAAGTTGTGAATAAAAAAAAAGGATTTATTAAGACGTGCGTACAGAGTTTTTGGCGCCGTTGCCTGAGATCACAATTTTGTGCACCAAGTTTTTGGCGCCGTTGCCGGGGATTATTCGAGTTTGGACAACTAACGGTTCATCGTGTTGCTCAGATTAGGTAATTTTCTTCTTATTTTGTTTTCAAAAAAAAAATATTTTAAAAAATTTTTCAAAAATTTTTCCTTTATTTTCGAAAAAAAATTATAAATCTTTTCAAAAATATATTTGTTCCGAGGGTTACCTGAAACTGGAGGTCGATCTCGGATGAGATCTTCCATACTGGTCGGAGATGACGTGTCCGGCTGGCTGGTGGCGGCCGGAGCTGTTGTGTCCGACTTATTGGACTTGCTGCACCGCTGATCCTTGGCCACCGGAAGGTGGGGGGTACCTACAAGAGACTCCGATGCTTAAGTTAGCACGGGTATTAAGCAGGTTTTACGTCGAATCAGAGTATATGTTATACCTGGGTGCTCCAGTGTATTTATAGTAGTGTGGGCTGACCTTTCTGATAAGATAAGTTAGTTATCTTATCTTATCTTATCTTATCTTTATCTTGAGTGAAGTCAGCTTATCTTTAAGGGAACCGCCTTTATCTCTATAGGCTTGAACTGCCTTTGGATTTGGGTCGTGTTCCTCCATTTGGGCCCTTTACTGGGCTCTCCTGTCGATTTGGCCGATCTCTTTAAGAAGAGGTCGGATAGTCGGACCTGAAGAGGTTAGTCGTTTTGCCACCAATCATCCCGGGTCAGACAGTTCGACCCAGGGTATGAACAGTGCCCTTGCTTGAGCTCGGTCTTGTTTTTTGAGGTCGAGTTCTTGACTTCGGTCCTTCTCTAATGAAGCCAAGCTCAAGCATTTTGTCGATTTCCTTTGTAGAAGCTTTTGAATGTAGAACGTTTTTCCTCTAAAAGCGCGCGCTTTTATATCGGCGCTGTTTTGGGAATGCAAGCGGTTTTAATATCCGCATTTAATTGGCATTTAATTGCCCCATTTCCCCTAACTTCTCTATTTTTTTGAATTTTGCACTCAGGAAGACGGTTTCTCTCCTTCGCCCTTTTCGTAACTTCTTCACATTTCTTCTTTCACTCTCTCGCTTTCTGTCTTTCGCTTGCGCTTCTACTTTTGTCGCTTGGCATTTTTTCTGGGCAGCCTTTGTCTCTGCGCTTCCTCTCTTCCTCGCAGCTTCTTCCGTCTCCAGGTTAGTCCCATTTCGTATTTTCCTCGTTTGTTTTTGTCTTTGCGATGGGGTTTTCCTTTTGATCTTCTTTTTGGAGAAAGTTTGGATCTTTCCGTTTTTTATCATGCTTGACTTGTTGCATTCTCTGAAATTTCTTTGTTTTTTTGGTGCAAATCTTTTTCTTGTTGCTTGAACCTTTTTCTTTTGCATGTTGCCGCCGTTTCTGTTTGTGCCTTGGCTGATGATTTTTTTCTTGATTTCAAAAGAAAGTTTGCGTCTTTGCTGCTTGGTCTTTTTTGACATTTCTGATATACTGTAGAAGTAGTGTTTTTTGCTGGTAAACTATAAAAGTGTGGTCCTTTGCGTTTTTGCTTCCTTTATTTTCTTTCTGGATTTTGTTTTGACGAGTGCTGGGATGTAAGCCGTAGAAATAACTTGAAAACCTTGCTTATTTACTGCCTCCAAGGGATGCCCCTAGACCTTTGTCTTGAGTCTTGGGGTTTTCCCTTTTTGTTTATCCGCCCGTCGAGATGTTTTGCCCTCTGTCCGAGATGTTTTTGTGTAATTCATTCTTCCTTTCTTTTTGTAGGATTTAGTTGACCTCATGTCTTCCCGAAATAACATAACAGAAATGCCTTCCCAGGTTCCCGCGGGTATGGATGATTGGGTGGACTCCATGGTTCTTATGTGTGTCTCGCTGGTTGATTCCAAATTTTGTACTCAGCTTAGGCAGTTTCACAGTGTCTGTAGTAATTCTGGTGATGAGAAGAATTATGAACTTGTCCCTCCCTCTTCTGACGAGAGAGTCTGTTTTTCGACTCGAGTTGTTGATAATCGCCCCTTCTTTTATGCTTACGATTTTTTCTTTGGTCAACTGGGTATTACTCTTCCTTTTACTCCATTTGAAACCGACTTGTTATGGTCTTGTAATGTTGCCCCTTCTTAACTTCACCCCAACTCCTGGGGTTTTATAAAAATTTTCCAGTTGCTGTGCGACGGTTTTGGTATTCCTGCTTCCCAATCTCTCTTTTTCTATTTGTTTGTTTTGACTAAGCCCGGTGTGGTAAAAAAGAAGTCAGCATGGGTCTCTTTTCATTCTACCCAAGGAAAGAAAGTTTTTTCCATGTTTGACGAGTCGTTTCGTGACTTTTAGAACTACTTTTTCAAGGTCCGAGCTGTTGAAGGAGCTCGACCCTTTTTTCTGGATGAAAATGACGAACCTGCCTTTCCCTTGGAATGGCAAAAAGACATGAGGGTCTCCCGGTATTCGTGGGAGATGTTGGATGAGGCTGAGCGGGCCTTTGTGACTATCTTGGAAGAACGCTGGGGTCAACCTCCCCATCTTGACACAAAGAAATTCCTAACTAATCCTTCTCTTCTTCAATCTGAACTGGGTATCTTGTGTTTCTTTTATGATTTTGTTTATGTGGCTTGTAGCTGTCTTTTCTGACTTGTTCGACTTGTAGCTGAGTTTTCTGTTTTGTTTTGCAGAGGCAATGAAGAATAATGAATCCATGAAAGCTTATAAGAGGGCGCAGAGGGCGACTACTGCCAGAAATGCTGCTACCCAGGCGGCTGGGGAGGGATCTTCCCAAGTGTGCGGGAAGCCATCGGTGCAGAGTTCTGCCGGGGTGAAGAAGGTGATCCCTACTTCCCGAGTTTGTTTGGCAGATCCTCACGTCACCTCTGCTGCCCCTTCTGTTGCTCCTCCCAATAAAAAACAAAAAACTGCTGAGCCTTTTGACCTCGATGCTCCTGATTTTAATGCTATTGAATTCGTGGATTAACAAATCGGCCCCTACGGTGCTCTTTCCATGGACGATGTGTCCATCCTTCATCACTTGGATTTTATGGCTCGAAATCATGTTAAGATGGCGTACATGTCGGCTGCCATATATCGGACTGCTCAGAATCTCCTTCTCCATGCTACCAAGGCATTTATGGAAGAGGCGAAACAAGAATTCGACCGGATGAAGGGATTGAAGGAGGAGCTTGAGGTGAAGGTGGCTAAGCTGGAAAAAGACTTGGAGAACGAGAAGGCGAGTTCTGAAGCACTGGCTGCTTCTTTGAGGTTGGCTGAAGACGCAGCCTTGATGCATAAGGATAGCTATGTTACATCCTATAGGGAGGGGAGGCGCCTGAGAGAGGAGCTTGACAATGCCCGGGAAGACTATGCTGAGCTCCAAGGTCATCTCGTTGGCAGCGTGACTGCTGCTTATGAGAACTTGAGAGAACAAGTTTGAATCATTGCTCCCGAGGCCGATCTTATCCTCTTTAGCTTGGATAATGTTGTCAGGGATGGCAAGATTGTCCCTGATGATGAGGGTGATGACGATGAGGTGGTTCCTCCCCCTGTGTTTTCTACCAAGGTGCCGACTTCTTCCGCTCCTCCAGTTGGGCCCGAGTTGGATTTCCATATCCTGAACCGGGAGGATGGTACTGTAGATGCGGTGCCGATTCAGACTCGCCCCCCCTCTCCTTGTTCTGACGCAGTCAAGAAGGCTCTTGATGCTGCCGAGAAGGCTTCTGATGCTTGTTGATCTTTTTCTTTAAAGTAGTTGGCCCGGCTTGTGGGCGTTTGGAAACTTTTTATTTGATTGCTGACATTTCTTAGTTGCTTTTCTAGCAACTTTTTATTTTTGAAAAACAAACAATTAGCTTGCCGTCTTTTGGATAGTAAGTGTTGGTGGCCTTTCGAGGCCTTATGACTCTGTAAAGAACAGGTTTTTTGGCCAGGCTTCCTTCTGCCAATGCTGACATCTTGCAGCCCGACCTCCTTGGGTTTTTGTTGTGTAGCTTGAATCTCCGTAGTTTTAGGGGTCTGACTTGTTTGGTTTTCTCGCTTTGTGTGTGTTCTTTATCGCTCTGTAACCGATTTCTTTGCGTTGGTCCCCTGCTAAACTCTTGGACCTTTGTCAGGTCTCTTTCGGGGATTATTTTTTACGATCTTCTCGTTTGTAGGAGATCGACTTCGTTAGGTCAACCTTTTCCAGGTTATTTTTGTAATCCTCTTTCTTGGACCTTTGTTAGGTCTCTTTCAGGGATTACTTTCAGTAGTAGGAGTCCGACTTGGTTGTATCGGTCTCCTTTAAGTTATTTTTTGTAATCCTCTTTCTTGGACCTTTGTCAGGTCTCTTTCAGGGATTACTTTTATAACTTGTTAGTAGTAGGAGTCCGACTTCATTATATCGGTCTCCTTTAAGTTAGTTTTGTAATCCTCTTTCTTGGACCTTTATCAGATCTCTTTCAGGGATTACTTTTTATAACTTGTTAGTAGTAGGAGTCCGACTTCATTATATCGGTCTCCTTTAAGTTATTTGTAGTCCTCTTTCTTGGATCCTTGTCAGATCTCTTTCAGGGACTACTTTGATAACTTTTTACTAGTAGGAGTCCGACTTCATTATATCGGCCTCCTTTAAGTTATTTTTGTAATCCTCTTTCTTGGACCTTTGTCAGGTCTCTTTCAGGGATTACTTTTTATAACTTGTTAGTAGTAGGAGTCCGACTTTATTATATCGGTCTCCTTTAAGTTATTTTTGTAATCCTCTTTCTTGGACCTTTGTCAGGTCTCTTTCAGGGATTACTTTTTATAACTTTTTAGTAGTAGGAGTCCGACTTCATTATATCGGTCTCATTTAAGTTATTTGTAGTCCTCTTTCTTGGATCCTTGTCAGATCTCTTTCAGGGACTACTTTGATAACTTTCCATTTTGGGCTGACTTTGTCATGTCGAGCCCTTCTAAGTTAAAGTAATCCTCTTTAATAGGGTTGGCCAGACCTCTTTCCAGGGTTTACTTATAACTTGTGTTGACTTGGTCCGACTTCTCAACGTCGGCCAGTCTTTAAGTTATTATTTTAGCAATCCGTAAGACCTCGTCAGGTTCTTTTTTAGATCACTTTCGATAACTTCTTACATTATTCTGTGTTCATCTTTGCCGATTTGTAGAAAGTGGTTGTCATCTCTAGAGCGTCCTTTGGGTGAATCGCGTTTTCACCTTTATCGGACGGTTGTCTTTATCGTGATCGTGCAGTGAAATTGTTTTTCACTTTCTGCCGATCTGTTGCTTTATAATCGGACGATGAATGCTTCAGATTAATGTGTCTTGAAATCTTTGTAGAGTATCTAAAATATATTTTATTTAAAGGAAAAGTGCAAATATATACATATGGGATTGTCTGAGTCTCAACTTTGGTGCCTCGTTAAAAAACCTTTTCAGGAAAAAGAGTGCATCCAATGATGAGATCTTTTATCTTTCTAACTGTAGTACCTTCTGAGGTTGCAGGCGTGCCTGATGACAAGTCATCTTAGCCTAGTTTCACTAGCCTTTTTCTTTTGTTTTCAATTGAATTGTGCACTTTCTTGAGCTACAAGTAAGCTAATTTGGGTAGATTTTCATGCTTCCTTTGATTGAATCAACCATGTATGAATTCATGCTATTTCATGAGGTTTTATGCTATAATTGTCACATATTATGATAAAATGAATATCTTATGATTTTAAGCATAGCTTTGATGTGTTTGGTTGATTAATGATAGGTGAAGAAAGCTTGGAGAAAGGTTGAAGCAAGAAGGAATGGCTAGGAGTAAAGAGAGGACAATGGAATAAGTGAAAATGAACCAGGAAGCAAAAAGCTGGACCAAAAGTTAGCCTCAAACTTTTGCACAAACT
>NC_029793.2:104428151-104436448 GCF_000816755.2 Arachis ipaensis
GTTTGCGCCAACGTTAGCCCCTAACTTTGTGGCTAACGTTGGCATGAGAAAAACACTCCCTGGGCACCAAAAGTTTGCGCCAACGTTAGCCCCTAACTTTGTGGCTAACGTTGGCATGAGAAAAACACTCCCTGGGCACCAAAAGTTTGTGCCAACGTGCATGAGAAAAACACTCCCTGGGCACCAAAAGTTTGCGCCAACGTTAGCCCCTAACTTTTTGGCTAACGTTGGCGCCATGAATAAGCAAGGGGAGGCCAACGTTGGAGCAAAAGTTAGACCCCTAACTTTTGCCCCAACGTGGATAGCAGCAAAGCATGGAGGCTGATAGTAAAAGTTAGAGTAAAAGTTAGCCTCAAACTTTTACTCAAACTTTTGCAAAACTTCAACTCGGTTCAATTGGTTCACTTTGGTTCCTCTCCAAACTCCAAGAGCAATCAACCAAGGCCTCTCTCAACCCAATTCCACCAAGAGCAAAGGCCCAACTCAAGGCTTGAAGATCATTTGAAGAAAGTGTATAAATATGATAGAATTCAAGTTTTTCGGAGAGCTTCCCTTTTAGTTTTTCAGAATAGCTTTCTTTTGAATTTTGCTGAGAGCTCACTTTTATTTTTCTTAGCATTGTTGTTTAATTGAAGAGAATTTGGGAGGAGAATTGATCTCTCTTCTTCCTTGTTCTTGCCCAGCACTCTTTACTTTTCTTGTCTTGGATTTTGGGTGGAGAATTGAAGAAATTCTGTTTCAATCTCACTTTGAGATCTTGCTTTATTTTTTGCTCAATTGAATTTCAGTTTCGGTTAATTGCTTTTCATCTACTTTCTTTGCAATTTACAAATTCTTGTGCAATTGTTCTTGTTGGATCTAGGAAGGCATTGAGATCTAGACTTGGTTTTCTAGTCTCTTGGGTCCTGAGATCCGGATTTCCCATTTCCCATTCCCTGTTTACTGTTTTCATGCTTATTTACATTTCTGATTTAAGATCCGGTTTGATTCAAGACATCCTTTACTTCTCTGTTTGTTGCAATTTACTTTTCCTTGTTTAATTTCTGCAAATCCAACTCCCAATTCCCTTTACAATTCAAGCCATTTACATTTCTTGCACTTTAAGATTCTGCAATTTACATTTCCTACGTTCTAAGTTTCTGCCATTTAATTTCTTATTCTTTAAGATTCAGCACTTTAATTCCTGTTCTTTTTAATTTCATGCCAATTATCCATTCCCTTTACTTTCTATGCAATTTAAATTCTGCAAATCACAAATCTCTCAACCAAATCTTGATTCTCTTGACTAAATCAACCACTAAACTAAAATTGTTCAATCCTTCAATCCCTGTGGGATCGACCTCACTCCCATGAGTTATTATTACTTGATGCGACCCGGTGCACTTGCCGGTTAAGTTTGGGTGTTTTGGAGAAATTCGTTTTTCTGCGAAAATATCCCATCAGTGGCATGACCTGGGAAGCTCTCGTCCATCGAGTTCAGACAGTATGTAGTAGCCCTTTCCAAGTACTTCTACAACTCGGTAGGGTCCTTTCCAGTTTGCTGCCAGCTTTCCCTCTCCTGGTCGAGTTGTTCCGATATCATTTCGGATTAGGATGAGATCATTTTCTATGAAACTTCTCGGCACTACTTTTTGATTATATCTGGAAGCCATTCGGCGTTTTAGAGCTTCTTCCCTGATCCGAGCTCTTTCTTAGATTTCGGGTAACAAGTCGAGCTCTTCTCTCTGAAGTTGGAAGTTTGCTTCCTCATTGTAGTGAACTATTCTGGGCGACCCTTCCTCAATCTCTATTGGAATCATCGCCTCTGTTCCGTATGCTAATCGGAAGGGGGATTCCTTCGTGGTGGAATGTGGCATTGTTTGATATGCCCACACGACCTGTGGGAGCTCTTCTGCCCAGGCTCCCTTTGCATCTTGTAATCTCCGTTTTAATCCGGCCAATATGACTTTGTTAGCAGCTTCGGCCTGCCCATTGGCTTGTGGATGTTCGACGGAGGTGTACTGGTGCTTTATATTCAAGTCGGCTACTAGTTTTCTGAAGCCTGCATCTGTGAATTGGGTGCCATTGTCTGTGGTTATTGAATATGGAACCCCGAATCTTGTGACAATGTTTCGATATAAGAATTTTCGGCTTCTTTGAGCGGTGGCATTGGCTAGGGGCTCTGCCTCGATCCACTTTGTAAAGTAATATACTCCCACTATGAGAAATTTAACTTGTCCTGATCCCTGTGGGAAGGGGCCAAGAAGATCGAGTCCCCATTTTGCAAACGGCCAAGGCGAAGTCACGCTGATGAGCTCTTCTGGCGGGGCGATGTGAAAGTTGGCATGTTTTTGACATGGTGGACATGTCTTTACAAATTCTGTGGCTTCTTTCTGTAGAGTTGGCCAATAAAATCCCGCCCGGAGTACTTTTTTGGCGAGAGCTCGTGCTTCGAGATGATTGCCACAAATGCCGCCGTGTATTTCTTCTAGCACTTCCCTTGTGTTGGAGGTCGGCATGCATTTTAGTAAAGGTATTGAGATTCCTCTTTTATACAGGATGTTGTTTATGATGGTGTAGTACTGTGCCTCCCTTTTTAACTTCTTTGCCTCCTTTTCTTCTACGGGGAGTGTTCCTTCTTTGAAGTAGTTGATTATGGGGGTCATCCATCCTTGGTCCTGACTTGTTATGGCCAGGACTTTTTCCTCTTCCGAGATTGACGAGTTTTGCAACATTTCCTGGATGAGGCTTCTATTGTTGCCCCCTGGTTTGGTGCTGGCTAGTTTTGAGAGTACATCAGCTCGGGTATTTTGTTCGCGGGGTATGTGGCAGATCTTATATTCCCCAATTTGTCCGAGTAGTTCCTTGGTTTTATCCAAATATTTTTTCAAGGTGGGGTCTTTGGCTTGGTAGCTCCCTGTTATTTGTGATGTGACCACTTGTGAATCGCTGTAAATGTTGAGTTTTTAAGCTCCGACCTCTTTAGCCAGCTTCAAACCAGCTAATAATGCTTCATATTCCGCTTGGTTATTGGAGGCTGGGAACCCGAACTTGAGGGAGAGCTCAACTTGGGTTCCTTGGTTGCTTTCTATTATCACGCCTACGCCGCTTCCAGTTTTATTTGAGGAACCGTCCACGTAGAGATTCCATTCTGTGGGATTTTCCAGGGTATCTGTGAATTCTACGATGAAGTCGGCCAGATACTGTGATTTGATGGCCGTCCGAGCTTCATATTGGAGGTCGAATTCTGACAACTCAACTGCCCATTGTAGAATTCTGCCTGCTAAATCTGTTTTCTGCAATATTCCTTTTATGGGCTGGTTAGTTCTAACCTTAATGGTGTGAGCCTGAAAGTACGGGCGGAGTCGTCGAGATGTTAGGATGAGAGTATAGGCAAATTTTTCTATTTTCTGGTAGTTCAGCTCGGATCCCTGTAGTGCTTTGCTAATGAAGTAGACGGGTTGTTGCCCATTTTCGTCTTCTCTGACTAGTGCTGAGGCTATCACCCGGCTTCCTACTGCGAGATATAATATGAGTGGTTCTCCTTCTCGTGGTCGAGATAGGATAGGTGGCCGTCCTAAGGACTCCTTGAAGTCTTGGAAAGCTTGCTCACATTCTGTCATCCATTCGAACTGTTTTCCCTTTCTTAAAGTAGCATAGAAGGGGAGAGATCTTATCGTAGCTCCTGCTAAGAATTGGGATAGGGCGGCCAATCTCCCGTTGAGTTGTTGTACTTCTTTGACACAGGTTGGGCTCTTCATGTTGAGTATAGCTTGACATTTGTCTGGATTTGCTTCAATTCCCCTTTGTGTGAGCATGAAACCCAAGAATTTGCCTGCTTCGACTGTGAAGGTGCATTTTGCGGGGTTGAGTCGCATGTTATGCTTCCTTATAGTGTCAAACACTTGAGCCAGGTCGGACAATAATGTATCTTCGCTTTGTGTTTTTATCAACATGTCATCAACATAGACTTCCATGTTTTTTCCGATGTGATCTGAGAAGACTTTATTCATTAGCCTTTGATAAGTAGCTCCCGCGTTCTTGAGACCGAAAGGCATCACGATGTAGCAGTAGTTCGCCTTTGGTGTTAAGAACGAGGTCTTTTCTTGATCTGGTGGATGCATGGGGATTTGGTTGTATCCCGAATAGGCGTCCATAAACGAGAGGTATCTATATCTGGAGGAAGCATCTACCAGAGCGTCAATACTTGGGAGTGGGTATGGATCTTTTGGGCAGGCTTTGTTGAGATCGGTATAATTGGTACACATGCGCCACTTCCCGTTTGATTTTTTCACCAAGACGACGTTGGCTAGCCATAGTGGGTACTTGACTTCTCTTATGAATCTTGCCTCCAGTAACGTTTGTACTTGTTCTTTCACAGCTTGGGATCGTTCTGGTCCAAGTTTTCTTCGCTTCTGCTGCACCGGCTGAGATCCTGGATAGACCGCCAACTTGTGGCACATTAGCTTAGGGTCTATGCGTGGCATGTCTGTGGCTTTCCATGCGAAGAGGTCGACATTATCTCGTAAGAATTGTATCAGTAATTCCTTTGAATCTCTTCTTAGGACCGTGCCGATATTAGTCGTTTTGTCCGAGGTGTCTCTAATCTGAACCTTCTCTACCTCACCTTCTGGGTGCGAACGGAGTTCTTCTCGACGCTGAGCTCCGCCAAGCTCAATTGTATGAAACTCTTCTCCTCTGCCTTTGAGGTTTAAGCTCTCATTATAACAGCGACGTGCCATCTTTTGATCTGCTTTTATCGTGGCTATCCCCTCTGCAGTTGGGAATTTCATGCATAGATGCGGAGTCGAGACTATTGCGCCGAGTTGATTGAGTGTTGTCCGACCTATGAGAGCATTGTAGGCCGAACTTACGTCGACCACAATGTAGTCTATTTTGAGGGTCCTAGATTGGTTCCCTTTTCCAAAAGTAGTGTGTAGCGATACGTATCCCAGCGGTTGTATCGGAGTGTCTCCTAGTCCAAACAGATTGTTCGGGTATGCTCTAAGTTCCTTTTCGTCTAAACCGAGCTTGTCGAAGGCTGTTTTGAATAATATGTCGGCAGAACTCCCTTGGTCTACTAGTGTGCGGTGTAGATTGGCGTTTGCCAGTATAATAGTGATGACCATGGGATCGTCGTGTCCCGAGATGATGCCGGATGCGAGAGGCTCTCCCGATCTCCTTGCTTGATCCCTAGTAAGCTGGGTGTGTGCTTGGCCTTATCTTTCTGGATGGAGAATCTGGCCAGGAACTTTTTGGCCAGGTCGTCGAAATTTGAGATGGACTTCAGAGGTAAGTTGTCGAACCATCTGATCGCCATTTTCGTGAGAGTTGTTGGAAAAGCTTTGCAGCGAACGGCATCTGAGGCATCGGTAAGGTACATTCTGCTTCTAAAATTGCTGAGATGATGGTTGGGATCTGTAGTGCCATCATACAAAACCATATCCGGGAGCTTGAAATCCTTTGGGATTTTGGTCTTCATGATTTCCCTAGTGAATGGATCCTGTTCTTTGCGTGAATTTTCCTCAGGAGTGATCCGAGGAGCTTTTGATTTGAGGTCGGCCTCCAATTGCTGTAGTTTTTCTTCTAGTTCTCGACGTCGCCGTACCTCTCTTTGTAGATCCTTTCTGATCTCCCGTTGTTGTTGGGTTTCTTTCTCGAGTTGCTTTAAGCGATCTTGAAGTGCTTCCATGGCTCCCGGATTCGGTGAGTTTTTGTCACCGTTGGATTCCGAAGTATCCTTTAGTGTAGTGTCTGCGTTCTTGTGCGGTGTTCTGTTCTTCAGATCCGAGTCGTGGTCGTTGTCATGGCCGTCCGCCATGGTTTTGGGATGACTTTCAGGTTCCCCGGCAACGGCGCCAATGTTCCGAGGGTTACCTGAAACTGGAGGTCGATCTCGGATGAGATCTTCTGTACTGGTCGGAGATGACATGTCCGGCTGGCTGGTGGCGGCCGGAGCTGTTGTGTCCGACTTATTGGACTTGCTGCACCGCTGATCCTTGGCCACCAGAAGGTGGGGGGTACCTGCGAGAGACTCCGATGCTTAAGTTAGCATGGATATTAAGCAGGTTTTATGTCGAATCAGAGTATATGTTATACCTGGGTGCTCCAGTGTATTTATAGTAGTGTGGGCTGACCTTTCTGATAAGATAAGTTAGTTATCTTATCTTATCTTATCTTTATCTTGAGTGAAGTCAGCTTATCTTTAAGGGAACCGCCTTTATCTCTGTAGGCTTGAACTGCTTTTGGATTTGGGTCGTGTTCCTCCATTTGGGCCCTTTACTGGGCTCTCCTGTCGATTTGGCCGATCTCTTTAAGAAGAGGTCGGATAGTCGGACCTGAAGAGGTTAGTCGTTTTGCCACCAATCATCCCGGGTCGGACAGTTCGACCCAGGGTATGAACAATATTGTTCTTCAGAATTTTTAAGAATGAATTCTAGAGTTTCATGAAGCATGTTGAAGCCTGACTGGCTGTAAAGCCATGTCTAAATTCATTTAGACTGGGGCTTCCAACCTAACAGTATCAAGAGCAAGCTAGTTGTTGCTAATCCACCTGCTGCTGTTCCAGATCCAAAAGATTTACATGCTAAAGCTTGACTGGCTATTAAGCCATGTCTAACCCTCAGATTGGAGCTTTAGAATAAGAGTGCAAGATTCCTGGAATTCATATTAAAAATTTTGGAATCCTTATTTTTCTTTTTCACACTAATTTTCGAAAAATATAAAATAAAAATACAAAAAAATCATAAAATCAAAAAAATCAAAAAAATATTTTGTGTTTCTTGTTTGAGTCTTGAGTCAGATTTTAAGTTTGGTGTCAATTGCATGTTCATCTTGCACTATTAAAAAAAAAATCATGCATTCATAGTGTTCTTCATGATCTTCAAGTTGTTCTTGATAAACCTTCTTGATTGATCTTCATATTATATTGTTTTGTGTTGTATGGTGTTTTTCATATGCATTCTTGAATTCTTAGTGTCTAAGCATTAAAGATTTCTAAGTTTGGTGTCTTGCATGTTTTCTTTGCATAAAAATTTTTTTTCAAAAATAAGTTCTTGGTGTTCATCTTGATCTTTAAAGTGTTCTTGGTGTTTATCTTGACATTCATAGCATTCTTGCATGCATTCATTGTTTTGATCCAAAATTTTCATGCATTGAGTCTTTTTCATGTTTTTCTCTTTCATCATTAAAAATTCAAAAATAAAAAAAAATATCTTTCCCTCTTTTCTCTCATAAAATTTGAAAATTTGAGTTGATTTTTTTCAAAAAAATTTAAAATCTAGTTGTTTCTTATGAGTCAAATCAAATTTTCAATTTAAAAATCTTATCTTTTTCAAATCTTTTTCAAAAATCATATCTTTTCCATTTTTTTTATTTTATTTTATTTTCGAAAATTTCAAAAATCTTTTTCAAAATATTTTCAAATTAGTTTTCTTAATTTTATATTATATTTTCGAAAATCACATCATCAATTAATGTTTTGATTCAAAAATTTCAAGTTTGTTACTTACTTGTTAAGAAAGATTTAAACTTTAAGTTCTAGAATCATATCTTGTGATTTCTTGTGAATCAAGTCATTAATTGTGATTTTAAAAATCAAATCTTTTTCAAAAACTAATTTCAATCATATCTTTTCAAAAATATCTTCTTATCTTATCTTTTTCAAAAATTTGATTTTAAAATATCTTTTCTAACTTCTTATCTTCTTATCTTTTCAAAAATTGATTTTCAAAATTTGTTTTAACTAACTAACTAACTTTTTGTTTGTTTCTTATCTTTTTCAAAACTACCTAACTAACCCTCTCTCTCTAATTTTCGAAAATATCTCCCTCTTTTTCAAAAATTCTTTTTAATTAACTAATTGTTTCAAAATTTAATTTTAATTTATTTCATCTTTTAATTTTCGAAAATCACTAACCATTTTTCAAAAATAATTTTTGAAAATTCTCTTTCTCTCTCATCTCCTTCTATTTATTTATTCATCTACTAACACTTCTCTTCATCTCACATCTTTGCTCTCCTCACCCTTGTGTTTCTTTCCTTACATTACATTCTTTTCTTCTTCTTTTCTTCTACTCACACAGGGACCTCTATACTGTGCCAAAAAGGATCCCTATTATTATTTTTCTATTCCCTCTTTTTCATATGAGCAGAAGCAAGGACAATAATATTCTTGTTGAAGCAGATCCAGAACCTGAAAGGACTCTGAAGAGGAAACTAAGAGAAGCTAAATTACAACAATCCAGCAAGCACCTTTCAGAAATTTTCGAACAAGAAGAGGAGATGGCAGCCGAAAATAATAATAATAATGCAAGGAG
>NC_029793.2:104439476-104442051 GCF_000816755.2 Arachis ipaensis
CAAACAATTTTGAGCTGAAACCTCAATTAGTTTCTCTGATGCAGCAGAACTGCAAGTTTCATGGACTTCCATCTGAAGATCCTTTTCAGTTCTTAACTGAGTTCTTGCATATTTGTGATACTGTTAAGACTAATGGAGTAGATCCTGAAGTCTACAGGCTCATGCTTTTCCCTTTTGCTGTGAGAGACAGAGCTAGAATATGGTTGGACTCTCAACCTAAGGATAGCCTGAACTCTTCGGATAAGCTGGTCAAGGCTTTCTTAGCCAAGTTCTTTCCTCCTCAAAAGCTGAGTAAGCTTAGAGTGGATGTTCAAACCTTCAGACAGAAAGAAGGTGAATTCCTCTATGAAGCTTGGGAGAGATACAAGCAACTGACCAAAAAGTGTCCTTCTGACATGCTTTCAGAATGGACCATCCTGGATATATTCTATGATGGTCTGTCTGAATTAGCTAAGATTTCATTGGATACTTCTGCAGGTGGATCCATTCACCTAAAGAAAATGCCTGCAGAAGCTCAAGAACTCATTAACATGGTTGTTAATAACCAGTTCATGTACACTTCTGAGAGGAATCCTGTGAGTAATGGGACGCCTCAGAAGATGGGAGTTCTTAAAATTGATACTCTAAATGCCATATTGGCTCAGAACAAAATATTGACTCAGCAAGTCAATATGATTTCTCAGAGTCTGAATGGAATGCAAGCTGCATCCAACAGTACTCAAGAGGCATCTTCTGAAGAAGAAGCTTATGATCCTAAGAACCCTGCAATAGCAGAAGTGAATTACATGGGTGAACCATATGGAAACACCTATAATCCCCTCATGGAGAAATCACCCAAATCTCTCATGGAAGGATCAAAAGCCTCAACAAGGCTTTAATAATGGTGGAAGAAACAGGTTTAGCAATAGCAAGCCTTTTCCATCATCCACTCAGCAATAGACAGAGAACTCTGAACAAAATACTTCTAATTTAGCAAACTTAGTCTCTGATCTATCTAAGGCCACTGTGAGTTTCATGAATGAAACAAGGTCCTCCATTAGAAATTTGGAAGCACAAGTGGGCCAGCTGAGTAAAAGAATCATTGAAACCCCTCCTAGTACTCTCCCAAGCAATACAGAAGAGAATCCAAAAGGAGAATGCAAGGCCATTGAATTGATTACCATGGCCGAACCTGGGAGGAAGGTTGAGGACGTAAATCCCAGTGAGGAAGACTTCCTGGGACGTCCGGTGTTCAATCAGGAGTTTCCCTCTGAGGAACCAAAGGACTCTGAGGCTCATCTAGAGACCATAGAGATTCCATTGAACCTCTTTATGCCCTTCATGAGCTCTGATGAGTATTCTTCTTCTGAAAAGAATGAGGATGTTACTGAAGAGCAAGTTGCCAAGTTCCTTGGTGCAATCATGAAGTTGAATGCCAATTTATTTGGTAGTGAGACTTGGGGAGATGAACCTCCCATGTTCACCAATGAACTAAATGCATTGGATCAACTGAGACTGCCTCAGAAGAAATAGGATCCTAGAAAGTTCCTAATACCTTATACCATAGGTACCATGACCTTTGAGAAGGCTCTATATGACCTTGGGTCAGGGATAAACCTCATGCCCCTCTCTATAATGGAGAAACTGGGAATCTTTGAGGTGCAAGCAGAGGACATGCTAGTAAAGGTTGAAGGCCTTTACATCCCTGCTGATTTCATAATCCTAGACACTAGGAAGGATGAGGATGAATCCATCATCCTTGGAAGACCCTTCCTAGCCACAGCAAGTGTTGTGATTGATATTGACAAAGGCGAACTAGTCCTTCAATTGAATGAGAACTCCCTTGTGTTTAAAACTCAAGGTCATCCTTCTTTAAACATGGAAAAGAGGCACAGTTGATGACAAGTCATCTTAGCCTATTTTAACTAGTCTTTTTCTTTTGTTTTCATTAGAATTATGCACTTTCTTGAGCTACAAGCAAGCTAATTGAGTAGATTTTCATGTTTCCCTTGATTGAATCAACCATATATGAATTCATGCCATTTCATGAGGTTTTATGCTATATTTGTTGCATATTGTGAAAGAATGAATATCTCATGATTTTGAGCATAGCTTTGATGAGTTTGGTTGATTAATGATAGGTGAAGAAAGCTTGGAGAAAGGTTGAAGCAAGAAGGAATGGCTAGGAGTAAAGAGAAGACAATGGAATAA
Organism: Arachis ipaensis; assembly: GCF_000816755.2. Taxonomy (NCBI): domain Eukaryota; kingdom Viridiplantae; phylum Streptophyta; class Magnoliopsida; order Fabales; family Fabaceae; genus Arachis; species Arachis ipaensis. The sequence goes on from NC_029793.2 coordinate 104,441,667, forward strand.
GTGAAATTGAACCAGGAAGCAAGAAGCTGGACCTAAAGTTAGCATCAAACTTTTGCACAAACTTTTGGTTGAAAAGTTAGCCCCAACGTTAGCCCCCTAACTTGGAGGCTAACGTTGGAACTTGAAAATCACTCCCTGGGTATCAAAAGTTTGCGCCAACGTTAGCCCCCTAACTTGGAGGCTAACGTTGGAACCTGAAAATTCTCCCCTGGGCTCCAAAAGTTTGCGCCAACGTTAGCCCCCTAACTTGGAGGCTAAAGTTGGCACATGAAAATTCAATGGGGAAGGAGCAAAAGTTTGCGCCAACGTTAGACCCCTAACTTGGAGGCTAACGTTGGAACTTGAGAGTTCCTCCCCTGGGCACCAACGTTTGCGCCAACGTTAG
>NC_029793.2:104442158-104468056 GCF_000816755.2 Arachis ipaensis
ATCTAGATCAAGCACTTTTTCTTTAATTTTGATTAACCCACTAACTGTTTGATTTTTTGCTTAAACTAACTAACACTTCAATCTGGCAGTAAATTGAAGTGTCACTGGTTTTGTGCATTTCTCATGCTCTGCTTGTATGTTAGGTACAAGGAGAACCATACCCAATTTTCATGAACAAGACGAAAGAACTCTCAGGAGGTTAAGAAGAGCTGAAAGAGGGAAAAATATTGTTGGAGAAGAGGAATCAGACGAAGAATTCCAATAGATGGAGGAACATCTAACCAATCCACCAGGTGGAGAAGACAACAACAATGGCAACCCACCCCAAAGGAGAGTTTTGGCTTCCTATACCTTTGCAAATCCTAGACATTGTGGGAGCAGCATCTTGGCTCCAAATGTCAATGCTAATAATTTTGAACTCAAGCCACAACTCATCACTTTGGTTCAGAACAACTGCTCTTTTGGTGGAGGACCACTTGAGGACCCGCACCAACATTTGTCCACTTTCTTGAGGATATGCAACACTGTCAAAACTAATGGAGTGCCCCCTGACAGTTACAAACTGATGCTATTCCCATTTTCTCTCAGGGACAAAGCCACTCAATGGTTGGAATCGTTTCCAAGGGACAGCATTAACAACTGGGATGATTTGGTAACTAAGTTCCTTGCAAAATTTTATCCACCTCAGAGGATTATAAGGTTAAAGGCTGAGGTTCAAACATTTACACAAATGGAGGCCGAACCCATCTATGAGGCATGGGAGAGGTATAAGGCTCTGATCAGGAAATGTCCCCCTACCATGTTTAATGAGTGGGAGAAGCTTCAGAACTTCTATGAGGGATTAACACTGAAATCCCAGGAAGCTTTGGATCATTCAGCTGGAGGTTCCTTGCAACTCATGAAAACTGCAGAGGAGGCTCAAGAACTCATTGATATGGTGTCGAACAACCAATATTTCTTTGCTCATCAAAGAGGCCGCCAACCATCACAAAGGAGAGGAGTAATGGAGCTAGAAGGAGTGGATTCAATCCTGGCTCAAAACAAATTAATGCAGCAGCAAATTCAACAACAATTTGAGCAAATGGCCAAGAGGATTGATAGTCTCCAAGTTGCAGCAGTTAACACTAGCCAACCACCAACCACATGGGGACAGAGTGAAGAAACTCAAGAAGAACAACAACAAGAGCAAGTACAGTATATGCACAACCAAGGACCAAATGAAGTGTATGGTGATACATACAATCCATCCTGGAAGAACCACCCAAACCTCAGATGGGGAGATAACCATACCCAAAACCAACAACTATGGCAGAGGAACTCAAACCAACACAACCCAAGAAGTAACCAAAATCACAACCAGCAGCAGACTAACCAAAACCCCTACAGAAAACCTCAAAACAACTACCCCAACCTCAACCAATACCAATCTAATAACCAACCCACCAACCAAAATGCCTACCATCCACCATCCACATCTCATAACCCACCTCAAATATCACCTGAAGCCCAAAGAATCACACACTTGGAGGCCATGATAGACAAAATGTTGAAACACCAGGAAATGGTAACCAAGAATCAGGAAGCCTCCCTGAAGAGCCTAGAGAGATAGATGGGGTAACTCTCCAACCAAGTATCTGTTGAGAGACCTTCAAACTCACTGCCCAGTGACACAATTCCAAATCCCAAGGAAGAATGCAAGGCAATACAATTAAGGAGTGGGAGAACATTGATAAGCAACAATGACACTACAAGGAAGCAAGCAGAGAACATCAAAGAACCAACAGAGGATGAAAAGCAAACAAAGGCAGATGAGGCTAAGGAGCAAGTTGTGATGCCAAACAAAAGCACTGAGAAACTTAAAGAGAAGAACAACCAGCCACATAGCTCAAAGGAAGTAGCTCAGGGACAGCAGCAAATAGGAAAGAGCATCACACCTCCACTGCCATATCCCCAGAGGTTCAACAAAGAGGTTAAAGACCAGCATTTTCACAAATTCCTTGAGATCTTTAAGAAGCTAGAAATTAATATCCCCTTTGCTGAAGCAATTGAGCAAATGCCTCTATACTCCAAGTTTCTGAAGGATCTCATCAACAAGAAAAGAAGCTGGGATGAGAAAGAAACCATAATGATTACTGAGGAATGCAGGGCCTTGATTCAAAAGGGGCTTCCTCCCAAGCTTGAGGACCCAGGGAGCTTCCTGTTGCCTTGCACCATTGGGGAATTGACCATCACTAAAGCAATGTGCGATCTCGGAGCAAGTATTAACTTAATACCATCTTTCTTGGTGAAAAAGCTGCATATAGAGGAGGTCAAACCAGTACAAATGTCTCTGGAGCTGGTAGACAAGTCAATAGTATACCCCAGGGGTGTAATTGAAAATCTTTTGGTCAAGGTGGACAGTTTTATATACCCTGCTGATTTTGTGGTTCTAGAATCAAACGATGATGATGGTGACTCTGTTATACTGGGAAGGCCATTCTTGGCCACTACTAGAGCTATCATAGATGTAGAGGAAGGGGAATTAACTCTCAGGATGCATGACCAGAGTGTCACTCTGAAGGTATTACCTGAGGCATAATTTAGCAAGGAGAAGAAAGACTATATGAAAAATGACCAGGAAAGTCACAACAACATCCCAATGCTAAAGATTGTGCAGACTGATGAAAAAGCCCAAGAGGATATTAGAGTATTAGACAAAATTTGGAAGAGGAGGTGGGAGGAACTTGCATCACCAGCCACCCGAATCAATGCTAATATCATAAGAGAGTTCTATGCAAATGTCCCAAGGCTTGACATGCGTGAGCCCCCAACGTACAAGAGCTATGTGCGTGGGGTGGAAGTAGACTTTAGCCCGGACGCAATCAAGAAAGTCTTGAAACTAAGGTCAGTCCGCTTTGATGAACCGGGATACCAACAAAGATTGAATGAAGATCAAGATTATGAGGAGATTGCGAGAGATATTTGTTTTGAGAACTCAGAATGGGAAGGAGATAACAAGAACAGATACAAGTTCCTGAAGAGATGTAACCTCACTCTGGAAGCAAAAGGATGGTATGAGTTGATGAAAAGATCAATTCTGGGCACAGTGAACACCTCAGAAGTTAACAGGGAGAGAGCCGTGATGCTGCATTGCATCATTGTGGGAGGAGAGATAAGAGTTCATGAAATCCTTGCAAGAGACATTCAAAAGCTAGCTGAAAAGAATTCGGCCGGATCCTGGTTGTACTATCCGAGCACCATTTGGAGGTTGTGTGCAAGGGCTAAGGTTCCAATGGAAGAGGAGAATCCAATGTGGTTAAGCCAAGGCATGCCCATAACCATTGAACGGATGATGATGCCTCTTGAAGCACATCAAGGCCAAAGGCCACATGGAGGAAGGGAAGTAGAAGAACCAATGGAAGAAGATGAGCCACACATAGAAGAAGAGCCACAAGAGGAGGAGGAGCAGCCACACTTTTTCCCACATGGCAATATGGATATGGCTCAAATGCAAGAAGCAATAGGGAGATTGTCTCAACAGTACACGAGAATCCAAGAAAGGCAAGAAGAATACCATTCTCTGTACATGAAAAACCAACAAGCACAAGAAGAAAGGGAGCTAAGAATAATGAACAAACAAAATGAATTCGAGTCAAGATTTCTTGTGATGCAAGAAGAACATGCCTTTCAATCTCATGAATCTTTTGGGAAGTTGGAACAAATGCAAGCTGAAAATTTGAAGGCTCTTAAAGAGTTCACAACACTCCAAGATGCAAGGTATGAAGTGCAAGCCGATTACAATGTCAATAGCCAAATCAAACTGAACTATATTGGAGAACATTTGCACAACATGGACCCGGCATTCCCAACTTTTGATGAATTCTTCAAAATGAGAAGTGAGGTAGAAGTGAGCAGGGCTATGAGACTCGAAGATAGAGTGGATGAAGCTATGAATAAAGCTGGTTTTTGGCAAGATCAACAGGCACCAAACAAGGATGGTGGGAACACTAGCAGCCAAGTGTACGAAAGGAGAAAGAAAAGGCATGACAAATGAAAGGTGGACTTGCTCCTTGTTCATCACTACAAAGAAAAAAAACATGCATTCTATCTGTTCTAAGTTGTCTTTGCATTTCTAAGTAGTTCTTCTTAATTAAAAGCCTTTGCATTATGTTTGTTTCTTTTAAAATAAGTAGGCTAGTTTATGTGTGTGCTTGTGTGTTTATTTTCACTTGACAAGAAGCATGTGTTGTCCCCTACATCTTTAAATTCAATAAAAGAAAAAGTTTGAATGTGAAGTGAAATGGTCTCTGTTAGATAGAAGTAGAATAAAAGTAAGTGGTGGTATGTGTGTGAGTGTATAATAGCTCACTTTTAGTGAATAAAGAGCCAGGATATCTCCTTCTAAGTAAAGAGTGGCCTACTGTCTATGAATCTCAATTGAATTAAATTCCTTGGTTAGAAAGAAAAACATAAAGAAGGAAAGAAAAAAAAAAGATAGCCAAAAAGTGGCAGAAAAAAAAAGGAAACAAAAAGAAACAAAGCTGGACACCAATAGCTTGAACTTTAAAATATATGCCTGTGATGTCTTTGTACTAGGATCTGCTTGGATTAGTAAGCTCTTAGGAGTGCCTCAACACTTCCATCAACCAAATCTTGATTCGCTTGACTAAATCAACCACTAAACTAAAATTGCTCAATCCTTCAATCCCTGTGGGATCGACCTCACTCCCGTGAGTTTTTATTACTTGATACGACCCGGTGCACTTGCCGGTTAGATTTGTGTGTTTTGGGAGAAATTTATTTTCCTCTAAAATATCTCATCAACAGTAAGCTTCTCTTAAAACATAGTCAACTAGAGCCCCCACAGTCAAACTCTAAGTTTGGTGTTGAAAGGCCACAACCAAACTCTAAGTTTGGTGTTGGGGAGTTTCAACAATGCTCTGAATATCTGTGAGGCTCCATGAGAGCCCACTGTCAAGATATTGACATTAAAGAAGCGCTTGTTGGGAGGCAACTGATGTGTATTTTCGGAAAACGAAAATCGAATCCCAAACACACAAAACTAATCGGCAAGTGCACCAGGTCGCATCAAGTAATAAAACTCACGTGAGTGAGGTTGATCCCACGAGGATTGATGGATCAAGCAACTTTAGTGGGTGATTAGTTTAGTCAAGCTAACATTTAAGTGAGATTGGGTGAAACTTAAAGCAACAGAATGTAAATGACAAGGAATTATAAAGTGCAGAAAGTAAAATTGCAAGTAACTTAAAGAACAAGAAGGTAAAATAGCTGAAACTTAAATTGTAAGAAAAGTAAATTGAATGAAAAGTAAAGGGGCTGGGGTGCTGGAAATTAAATAGAGCAATATATCCAAATTCAAAACTCTTGCAGTAAGCTTAAATTGCAGGAAAGTAAATTAGGAGCAATGTAAACAGAGAAGCAAAATTGCAGTGAATTAGAACTTTCAAAGTTTGAGGCAAACTTTTGCTCAAGCTTTTTATATCAGCCACCCCCTTTTGCTGATATCCACGTTTGAGCTAAAGTTTGAGGTCAAACTTTTAGCCAAATGTGGATCACCTTGTATGCATGTGTGGGGTGCTACTTTGTCCTCTTGTCAATGTTGCCAATTTCATGCCAACTATAGACTATTATATGTGGTTGGAAATCTCTAAATGTCAGCTTTCTAACCCAATTGGAATCACCTCAATTGGACATCTACAACTCAAGTTATGCTCCTTTGAAGAGGACAGGGTCGCTGGCTTTGCTGTGCAGCGTTTGAGGTAAAGTTTGCCTCAAACGTGGTCGAAAACGCCAGTTCTGGAGGCTCAAACGCATTGTCCACCCCATACTATTATATATTTTTGGAAAGCCCTGAATGTCTACTTTCCAATGCCTTTGGAAGCGCATCATTTAAAGTTCCACAGCTCGAGTTATACTCCGTCGAAGGTGCAGAGGTAAGTTGGCCTCACTGCAAGTTGCCACCATGTTCGTTTATGCACATTTCGGGGCAGTTTTCTCCCTCAATTTTAGTGTCCACCATGCAGTGCCATATATGCTTGGAAAGCTCTCGATTCCTACTTTCCATTGCTTTTTGAATCACCTCATTTGGAGCTCTGTAGGTCAAGTTATTCTTATTGGAAGTATACCCCTTGTATGCCTTGTGGCGCCAACGTTTGCCAAAAAGCTTGAGGCAAACGTTGGCGCAAGCTTTTTCTCCCCTGGGTATGTTGGTGTGGCACCAACGTTTGCCAAAAAGTTTGAGGCAAACATTGGCTCAAGCTTTTCTCCCAAAAGTTTGAGCTAAATTTTGAGGCAAACTTTGTCTCAAGCTTTTTTCCTCTGGGGTGTTTTCAATTCTTCCAAAAGTTTGAGCTAAAGTTTGAGGCAAACTTTGGCTCAAACCTTTTGTTCTCTCTTGTTCCTAACCATTCCTTCTTCCTTCAACCTTCTTCACAACTCTTTTCACCTATCATCAATCAACCAAACACATCAAAGCTATGCTCAAAATCATGAGTTTGTTATTCTTTCATAATATATGACAATTATAGCATAAAATCTCATGAAATTGCATTAATTCATTTATGGTTGATTGAATCAAAGGAAACATGGAAATCTACCCAATTGGCTTGCTTATGGCTCAAGAAAGTGCATAAAACCTATTGAAAACAAAGGAAAAAGCATAGAAAAACATGACATGGTGACATATCATCATAACGCCAAACTTAAACCTTGCTTGTCCCCAAGCAAGAAAAGAATCATGCAATAAAGATTGACAATCCAAGGCAAGAAGAATAGCAACTCAATGTTCATGGTAAGCTAGTTTTCTAAGCATGCTACAATCACAAAAGAAATGTAAATGATTGATGCTTCCATCTAGCCTAATTTATGAAATCTTTCTTTTATATTTCTTCCTTGAAACAAGCTTTTGATTTTCTTATTTAGCTTCTCATTTTGGGTGCTTTGCCCCATGAGTTGATAACAAAGCTACGACTTCTAAATGCTTTGTTTTCAAGTATTACCACTTGATACATAAGCACCACAAGCATTTGATTAGAGGACTTCATTAATCTCATTTTTTCTTTTCTTTTCTTGACTCTCTAATCATTGATGCTCAGAGCCTTGAGCTTTGAGGGAGTGCTTTTGCACTTGAGCCTAGCCTTGACTTCTAAGTGTTTTGTTTTCAAGCATTTGGCTTGATACATAAACACCACAAGTACTTAACAAATAAATTGCCATTGGTACTCAGAGTCTTCAGCTTTCTCATTCTTTTCCTTTTTCTTTTCTTGCTTTAATTGTATTTGCTTCTTCAAGGTTTTCATGATTTTCAAAAGATTTAACAAATGTACTAGATGAAAACTTCAATTAAATAAAATCCAATGCAATTAAGCAACAATCAAACATACTAGCTTTCCAATACTTTTATGCACATGCTAAAATCTTCTTTAATGCCTTGTTTATTTATGATCATGATACTTTATTGCTTTTGAATTCACAAAACTCAAGTTGGTAATCATAATGGCACAGCACCATGTTGCAATTTAGAAATCAAACTATGCCTTTTCATACACACATGCATACAGAGAAGGTAAAGACAATCATGCAGTTTATAGTGCTTGAAACAAATGAGGAGAAAACTTGCTCATCCTCAAGCAACAATTAGAATAATGGCTATGGGGCTAAGATGGATCATGAGTGTCTCACACAATGAAATGTTAGCAATACATGTGTTTCAAGCAAGCAAAATTAAAGATAACAATCAAGGCACAAGAGACAGAGGCATTGTGATTGCATATATAAGAAGGTGTGCACAATACATTGCATAAAAGATAAGTGGCACACCAAACTTAGTGTGACACTTTCACTTGGAATCAATGCAAGTATCCAGTAAAGATTTGAAGCAACTTGTGTTGCATAGCAACACCAAACTTAGAATGCAATCCTATGTCCATTTATTTGAATTAAAACTAAGCAAGTGAAACTGTTATTTGTTAAGTACAATCACCAAGCCAAGAATATGTCATGAATAAAACTCTCTCGGTAATGTATTAACAAACACAGTGAATAAGTAAACTAAAATGAAAGCATTAAAAACAAAGAATTAACTAAAGTAAACAGAATAACAAAATATCAAACCAAAAGAAAATTAACACTTTAAAGACATTATGGTTATGCAGACAAGTGGTGTTGCTGAATGATTTGCATAGAAAAATAGGTGGCACACCAAACTTAGAATCTTGGTGTGTCACTTTCATTTTTGATTTAATGCAATCATCCAAAAATATTGAAAACAATTTGTTGCAAGGCAACACCAAAGTTAGAATGTAACCATATGCCAATTTATTGAATTTGAACAAAGCAAGGAGAAAAAAAAATGTACCTACTATCTACCTGTTCTTTACTTTCTTCCTCTTCTTCCAATTTGTTAAGAGAAATGACTTCAAAGGAGGAGAAGTTTCAGCTACTGTCCCTTGCCTTGGCCTTTCCTCAGCAAGCTTCCTTTTGCAAATGGCTTGATTGATCTTGCTTGCTGGATCAGGGACAGGATTGGTGCTCTTGTTAGTTGCCTTCACTTCTTTGAATCCAAGTCTTGGTTGCTGTGTGATTATTGGAGTTTTGTATTCATCCAGAGCCTTTTGAACTGGTAGTTCCATGTACTCCTCCTTCATGTACTTCTCTGCCTCACTTGAGTTTGGAATGACTTCCTCACTTTCTTGCTCCTCCACTTCCTCTTTTACACTCAACATTTGTTTTAATAGCTCTTTCATGGAGGAGGTTTGTTGATCTTCCCAACATTTCTTCATCTCCTCTTCATATCTTTTAATCTCAGATTCAATTGTTGAGACTTTTTGGTCCAGGGGGTTTGAGGAGGTTGTGAGTGTTCAGGTTCTTTTGTCACCTCAAGTGCAGTTTCATTTTCAACTATTTCCACCACATCTTTCTTTTTTGCAATTTCACTTGACACAGGGACTTTATGTTCTTGTTTTTCCATTTCCTCCTTCCTTGCATTCAACAATTTGCCTAACTGCACTTCCATGTTTTTGAGGGAGTTCTCTTGTTCTTTCTGGTATTTCTCTTTCTCCTCCGCAATTCTTTTGAGCATGGACTCAAGCTTTGAGAGTCTTTGGTTCATGGAAGTTTGTGTGGGTGGTGAGTTTTGGCAAGGATTTTGTGTGGAGACAAAGTCCAGTGATGAAGAATTTTCAGATGAAAAACTAGAAGGTGAGGTTGGAAAATTTTGTATAAGTGAATTGATAGTACGTTCGAGTGAAGATGGCTCTTGATAAGTGGAATATGGGCTCTCAAATGTTTTCTGGTTTTGCTCCCCCCAACCATCATTAGAATAGCAACTTGCATCATTTTGTGGTGGAGGAAGATATCCCATATGATTTTCTTGTTCATCTTGTGTTTCTGAAGCAAATCTCCATGAATTGGAGTGCTCAGAATGTGTATTCTCTTGGTGATATTCCCAGCCACCATTAGAGATTGGTGATGGTGGGTAATATCCCATAAAATTTGTTTGATCATAAGATGAGTTGAACTCCATTTGAATTTTGTAAAACACAACACCAAATAAAATTGAAATTCATGTTTCAGATGATATTTGCTTAGTGAGGTAAAAACACAAACACCTTGGTTTCAAGAACAAAAAACAAAGAAAATGCTTAATCTAGACTTCTCACCCACTTAATCATTGTTGATCTAAATCAATCCCCGGCAACGGCGCCAAAAACTTGATGTGTATTTTTGGAAAACGAAAATCGAACCCCAAACACACAAAACTAACCGGCAAGTGCACCGGGTCGCATCAAGTAATAAAACTCACGTGAGTGAAGTCGATCCCACGAGGATTGATGGATCAAGCAACTTTAGTGGGTGATTAGTTTAGTCAAGCTAACATTTAAGTGAGATTGGGTGAAACTTAAAGCAACAGAATGTAAATGACAAGGAATTATAAAGTGCAGAAAGTAAAATTGCAAGTAACTTAAAGAACAAGAAGGTAAAATAGCTGAAACTTAAATTGCAAGAAAAGTAAATTGCATGAAAAGTAAAGGGGCTGGGGTGCTGGAAATTAAATAGAGCAATATATCAGAATTTAAAACTCTTACAGCAAGCTTAAATTGCAGGAAAGTAAATTAGGAGCAATGTAAACAGAGAAGCAAAATTGCAGTGAATTAGAACTTAGAGCAATTGCAGAGGAATTTAAAATTGTGCAGGAAATGTAAATGAGATTTGCAGCAGGCTTAATGTAAATTGAATTGAGGAACCGAGTAGAAAATGAAATGCAGCTCAATTGCAAAATCTAAATGAGAGGTTGAAGATCTCAGGAAATCAATGAGACTAGAAAACAAGTCCAGATCTCAATTCCTTCCTTGATCTGCTAGCAAACAAGATGCAGGAAAATTAAAGATGAAAGCGATGAAACGAACTTTGATTCAAATCACAATTCACTTGAAAGTTTGCAGAAGAAGAAAACAGAGAGAATTCTCAAGGTGAGATTGAAACAGAATTTCTTCAATTCTCAACCCAAGATTCAAAACAAAAAGAAAAACTAAAGAGAGAGATTTCTGTATTCCTAATGCTCCCTAGTGGAGCTCGCCCTCCCTTCTCTCTATTCGGGCTTCCTTTCTAAAATGAGAATGATGCCTTATATAGGCTTTTTACAAAATGAAAATAAAAATGAAAGTGAAATTAAAGACAAATTACAATTAAATGAAATTCCTATCCTTTTGCTGATATCCACGTTTGAGCTAAAGTTTGAGGTCAAACTTTTAGCCAAACGTGGATCACCTTGTATGCATGTGTGGGGTGCTACTTTGTCCTCTTGTCAACGTTGCCAATTTCATGCCAACTATAGACTATTATATATGGTTGGGAAGCTCTGAATGTCAGCTTTCTAACCCAATTAGAATCACCTCAATTGGACATCTACAACTCAAGTTATGCTCCTTTGAAGAGGACAGGGTCGCTGGCTTTGGTGTGCAGCGTTTGAGGTAAAGTTTGCCTCAAACGTGGTCGAAAATGCCAGTTCTGGAGGCTCAAACGCATTGTCCACCCCATAATATTATACATTGTTTGAAAGCCCAGAATGTCTACTTTCCAATGCCTTTGAAAGCGCATCATTTGGAGTTCCACAGCTCGAGTTATACTCCGTCGAAGGTGCAGAGGTAAGTTGGCCTCACTGCAAGTTGCCACCATGTTCGTTTATGCACATTTCGGGGCAGTTTTCTCCCTTAATTTTAGTGTCCACCATGCAGTGCCATATATGCTTGGAAAGCTCTCGATTCCTACTTTCCATTTCTTTTTGAATCACCTCATTTGGAGCTCTTTAGCTCAAGTTATTCTTGTTGGAAGTATACCCCTTGTATGCCTTGTGGCGCCAACGTTTGCCAAAAAGCTTGAGGCAAACGTTGGCGCAACCTTTTTCTCCCCTGGGTATGTTGGTGTGGCGCCAACGTTTGCCAAAAAGTTTGAGGCAAACTTTGGCTCAAGCTTTTCTCCCAAAAGTTTGAGCTAAAGTTTGAGGCAAACTTTGGCTCAAACTGTTTGTTCTCTCTTGCTCCTAACCATTCCTTCTTCCTTCAACCTTCTTCACAACTCTTTTCACCTATCATCAATCAACCAAACACATCAAAGCTATGCTCAAAATCATGAGTTTGTTATTCTTTCATAATATATGACAATTATAGCATAAAATCTCATGAAATTGCATTAATTCATCCATGGTTGATTGAATCAAAGGAAACATGGAAATCTACCCAATTGGCTTGCTTATGGCTCATGAAAGTGCATAAAACCTATTGAAAACAAAGGAAAAAGCATAGAAAAACATGACATGGTGACATGTCATCAGCAACCCAATTTTTATTTATCTAATTTTATTTTTATTGTTATTCATGTTTTATTAGGTTCATGATCATGTGGAGTCACAAAATAAATATAAAAATTGAAAACGGAATCAAAAACAACAAAAGAAAAATCACACCTTGGAGGAGGATCTCACTGGCATTTAAACGCCAGTAAAGAGCATCTGTCTAGCGTCCAACGCCAGAACAGAACATGTTTCTGGCGTTGAACGCTAGAAACAAGCAGTATCCTGGCGTCCAGACGCCAGAAATGCGCAGTGAAGAAGAGCTGGCACTGAATGCCAGAAACAAGCATCTGGCTGGCATTCAACGCCAGAAATATGCTGCATCTGGGCGTTGAACGCCCAGAACAAGCATCAATTTGGCGTTTAAACGCCAGAATTGCATGCAAAGGCATTTTACATGCCTAATGGGTGCAGGGATGCAAATCCTTGACACCTCGGGTTCTGTGGACTCCACATTTAATTTTCGAAAATCACTAACCATTTTTCAAAAATAATTTTCGAAATTCCTCTTTCTCTCTCATCTCCTTCTATTTATTTATTCATCTACTAACACTTCTCTCCCATCCAAAAATTTGAACACTACCTCCCTTTCTGTGTTCGAGTTTTTTTCTTCCCTCCTTTACATTACATTCTTTTCTTCTTCTACTCACACAGGGGAACCTCTATACCTGGGTAAAAAGGATCCTTATTATTATTATTTTTCTATCCCCTCTTTTTCATATGAGCAGGAGCAAGGACAAGAATATTCTTGTTGAAGCAGATCCAGAACCTGAAAGGACTCTGAAGAGGAAACTAAGAGAAGCTAAATTACAACAATCCAGCAAGCACCTTTCAGAAATTTTCGAACAAAAAGAGGAGATGGCAGCCGAAAATAATAATAATGCAAGGAGGATGCTTGGTGACTTTACTGCACCTAATTCTAATTTACATGGAAGAAGCATCTCCATCCCCACCATTGGAGCAAACAATTTTGAGCTGAAACCTCAATTAGTTTCTCTGATGCAGCAAAACTGCAAGTTTCATGGACTTCCATCTGAAGATCCTTTTCAGTTCTTAACTGAATTCTTGCAGATCTGTGATACCGTTAAGACTAATGGAGTAGATCCTGAAGTCTACAGGCTTATACTTTTCCCGTTTGTTGTAAGAGATAGAGCTAGAGTGTGGTTGGACTCTCAGCCTAAAGATAGCCTGAACTCTTGGGATAAGCTGGTCAAGGCTTTCTTAGCCAAGTTCTTTCCTCCTCAAAAGCTNNNACTCATTGACATGGTTGCTAATAACCAGTTCATGTACACTTCTGAGAGGAATCCTGTGAGTAATGGGACGCCTCAGAAGAAGGGAGTTCTTGAAATTGATACTCTAAATGTCATATTGGCTCAGAACAAAATATTGACTCAGCAAGTCAATATGATTTCTCAGAGTCTGAATGGGATGCAAGCTGCATCCAACAGTACTCAAGAGGCATCTTCTGAAGAAGAAGCTTATGATCCTGAGAACCCTGCAATAGTAGAGGTGAATTACATGGGTGAACCCTATGGAAACACCTATAATCTCTCATGGAAGGATCAAAAGCCTTAACAAGGCTTTAATAATGGTGGAAGAAACAGGTTTAGCAATAGCAAGCCTTTTCCATCATCCACTCAGTAACAAACAGAGAACTCTGAACAAAATACTTCTAATTTAGCAAACTTAGTCTCTGATCTATCTAAGGCCACTGTGAGTTTCATGAATGAAACAAGGTCCTCCATTAGAAATTTGGAAGCACAAGTGGGCCAGCTGAGTAAAAGGATCATTGAAATCCCTCCTAGTACTCTCCCAAGTAATACTGAAGAAAATCCAAAAGGAGAGTGCAAGGCCATTGATATAACCATCATGGCCGAATCCAAGGAAGAAGGGGAGGACGTGAATCCCAAGGAGGAAGACCTCCTGGGACGTCCAGTGATCAATAAGGAGTTTCCCTTTGAGGAACCAAAGGAATCTAAGACTCATCTAGAGACCATAGAGATTCCATTGAACCTCCTTACACCATTCATGAGCTCTGATGAGTATTCTTCTTCTGAAGAGAATGAGGATGTTACTGAAGAGCAAGTTGCCAAGTTCCTTGGTGCAATCATGAAGCTGAATGCCAATTTATTTGGTGGTGAGACTTGGGGAGATGAACCTCCCCTATTCACCAATGAACTGAATGCATTGGATCAACTGAGATTGCCTCAGAAGAAACAAGATCCTGGAAAGTTCCAGATACCTTGTACCATAGGCACCATGACCTTTGAGAAGGCTCTATGTGACCTGGGGTCAGGAATAAACCTCATGCCACTCTCTGTAATGGAGAAACTGGGAATCTTTGAGGTACAAGCTGCTAAAATCTCATTAGAGATGGTAGACAATTCCAGAAAACAGGCTTATGGACAAGTAGAGGACATATTAGTAAAGGTTGAAGGCCTTTACATCCCTGCTGATTTCACAATCCTAGATACTGGGAAGGATGAGGATGAATCCATCATCCTTGGAACACCCTTCCTAGCCACAGCAAGAGCTGTGATTGATATTGACAGAGGTGAATTAGTCCTTCAATTGAATGAGGACTCCCTTGAGTTTAAAATTCAAGGACATCCTTCTGTAAACATGGAAAAGAGGCACAGTAAGCTTCTCTCAAAACAGAGTCAACCAGAGCCCCCACAGTCAAACTCTAAGTTTGGTGTTGGGGAGTCTCAACAATGCTCTAAACATCTGTGAGGCTCCATGAGAGCCCACTGTCAAGCTATTGACATTAAAGAAGCGCTTGTTGGGAGGCAACTCAATTTTTATTTAATTATATTTTTATTAGTTATATGTCTTTATAGGTTCATGATCATGTGGAGTCACAAAATAAATCAAAAAAATTAAAAACAGAATCAAAAACAGCAGAAGAAAAATCACACCCTGGAGGAGGATCTTACTGGCGTTTAAACGCCAGTAAGGAGCATCTGGATGGCATTCAACGCCAGAACAGAGCATGGATCTGGCGTTGAACGCCAGAAACAAGCAGCATCCTGGCGTCCAGACGCTAGAAATGCGCAGTGAAGAAAAGCTGGCGCTGAACGCCAGAAACAAGCATCTGGCTGGCGTTCAACGCCAAAAATATGCTGCATCTGGGCGTTGAACGCCCAGAACAAGCATCAATTCGGCGTTTAAACGCCAGAATTGCATGCAAAGGCGTTTTATGTGCCTAATGGGTGCAGGGATGCAAATCCTTGACACCTCAGAATCTGTGGACCCCACAGGATCCCCACCTACCTCCACTCACTCTCTTCCCTCTTCTCAATGTTCATCCTCTCTTCTCAATAAACACTCTTCCCCAAAACTCTTCACCAATCACCTCAATCTCTCTTCCCTATCACCACTTCACCACTCACATCATCCACTCTTCCCCATAAACCTACCTCATAAACTCCACCTACTTTCAAAATTCAAAATCAATTTCCCACCCAAAACCCACCCTTATGGCCGAACCTTAACCCCCTCCCTTCCCTATATATAGCCCTCCATTTTTCCTCATTTTCATACAACACAACCCTCTCTTCTCTTCTTGGCCGAATACACCTGTCTCTCCTCTCCTCCATATTTTCTTCTTCTTCTTCATCTATTCTTTCTTCTCTTGCTCGAGGGAGAGCAATATTCTAAGTTTGGTGTGGGTAAAAGCATAAGCTTTTTGTTTTTCCATTACCATTGATGGCACCCAAGACCGGAGAATCCTCTAGAAAAGGGAAAGGGAAGACAAAAGCTTCCACCTCCGAGTCATGGGAGATGGAAAGATTCATCTCCAAAGCTCATCAAGACCACTTCTATGATGTTGTGGCCAAGAAGAAGGTGATCCCCGAGGTCCCTTTCAAACTCAAGAGAAATGAGTATCCGGAGATCCGACATGAGATCTATAGAAGAGGTTGGGAAGTTCCAACAAGTCGGAACTCTAATGGTTCAAGAGTTCTATGCTAATGCATGGATCACAAGGAACCATGATCAAAGTAAGAACCCGAACCCAAAGAATTATCTCATCATGGTTCGGGGGAATTACTTAGATTTTAGTCCGGAAAATGTAAGGTTGGCGTTCAACTTGCCAATGATGGAAGAGAATGCACGCCCCTACACAAGGAGAGTCAACTTTGATCAAAGGTTGGACCAAGTCCTCATGGACATATGTGTGGAAGGAGCTCAATGGAAGATTAACTCAAAAGGCAAACTGGTTCAACTGAGAAGACTGGACCTTAAGCCTATAGCTAGAGGATGGTTGGAGTTCATTTAACGCTCAATCATTCCCACTAGCAACCGGTCTGAAGTTACTATAGACCGGGCCATCATGATCCATAGCATCATGATTGGAGAAGAGGTGGAGGTTCATGAGATTATACCTCAAGAACTCTACAAGGTGGCTGACAAGTCCTCCACTATGGCAAGGTTAGCTTTTCCTCACCTCATTTTCCATCTATGCAATTCGGCTGGGATTGACATAGAAGGAGACATTCCTATTGAGGAAGAGAAGCCCATCACTAAGAAAAGGATGGAGCAAACAAGAGAGCCCATTCATGGAGCTCACGAGACGCATGAAGCTCATCACCATGAGATCCCGGAGATGCCTCAAATACATTTTTTTTGGAATTTATAGTATATTCTCTTCTTTTTATCCTATTTGATTTTCAGTTGCTTGGGGACAAGCAACAATTTAAGTTTGGTGTTGTGATGAGCGGATAATTTATACGCTTTTTGGCATTGTTTTTAGTATGTTTTTAGTAGGATCTAGTTACTTTTAGGGATGTTTTCATTAGTTTTTATGTTAAATTTACATTTCTGGACTTTACTAAGAGCTTGTGTGTTTTTCTGTGATTTCAGGTATTTTCTGGCTGAAATTGAGGGACTTGAGCAAAAATCAGATTCAGAGGTTGAAGAAGGACTGCTGATGCTGTTGGATTCTGACCTCCCTGCACTCAAAGTGGATTTTCTGGAGTTACAGAACTTAGAATGGCGCGCTTCCATTTGCGTTGGAAAGTAGACATCCAGGGCTTTCAAGCAATATATAATAGTCCATACTTTGGTCGAGTTTAGACGACGCAAAAGGGCGTTGAACGCCAGTCCTATGCTGCAGTCTAGAGTTAAACGCCAGAAACACATCATGAACCAGAGTTGAACGCCAGAAACACGTTACAACCTGGCGTTCAACTCCAGAAAGAGCCTCTGCACGTGTAACATTCAAGCTCAGCCAAAGCACACACCAAGTTGTCCCCGGAAGTGGATTTATGCATGATGCACGGAAAACTTGTCTCATAACAAATTTCCTTCGGCAAGTGTACCGAATTTGTCGTCAAGTAAAAACTCACAATAGAGTGAGGTCGAATCCCACAGGGATTGATTGATCAAGCAACTTTAATTAGAGGAATGTTCTAGTTGAGCGAATCAGAATTTGAGTTGAGAATTTGCAGAAAATTAAATGGCGGAAAAGTAAATAACAGAAAAGTAAATGCTAGAAATAAAGAGCTGAATGTAGATGACTGAAAGTAAATTGCAGAATCTTAAATGGGAATGGAGAAATTGCTCATAAAAGTAAATGGAAGTAGTTTTCTTCTTCATTGGGCTTAGTTTTACTTGCAGAGAGAAAGTGTGAAGTGGGCAGAGACTTTTAGCTCAGGAAGTTAGTGGTGTTAACGTTCAGTGAAAATATGGGTTCAAGAACGTTAGTGACAATCACCTTTTTCACTAACGTTCCTCACCAAAGTTAAGAGCCACGTTAACTTCAACGTTAGTGGCATAAACGTTGCCACTAACGTTTCCACTATGTCCTTCGCACACGTTATTAGGACTCAACTTTCCTAATAACGTTGAGAAGTCTCCCCCTTCCCTACGTTAGAGTCCACGTTAACTTAGTTAACGTGGCTCTTTTAACGTAGGCTTGCCAACCTTCGAGAACGTTAGTGACACTTACCATTGTCACTAACGTTCCAATGTGCCCCTAATTCTCACGTTAGAGTCCACGTTAACTAGGTTAACGTGGCTTCTAACATGGCCATGCTAGCCATCTCCAACGTTAGTGAAAAAGTTGAGTGTCACTAACGTTGGCTCATCATTCCCTTATCCACGTTAGCTTCCACGTTAACTAAGTTAACGTGGGAGTTAACGTGGCTCATAGTGGCTTGTGTGAGCTCATTCCAACGTTAGTGACAATGTTAGGTGTCACTAACTTTGGCAATCATCTCCCTTTTTCACGTTAGCTTCCACGTTAACTAGGTTAACGTGGGAGTTAACGTGGCTTCTTGGGGCTACTGTGGGTTCCTTCCAACGTTAGTGACAATGTTTTGTGTCACTAACGTTGTCGACCACTTTGTCTCTTCACGTTAGCTTCCACGTTAACTAGGTTAACGTGGGAGTTAACGTGGCTTATTGTGACTTGGCCAAGGTTAGTGACAATGTTGAATGTCACTAACGTTGGCTTCCCCTTTACTTCTTAACGTTAGAAGCCACGTTAACTAAGTTAACATGGCACCTAACGTGGCCACTTATGAGCTTGGTCCAACGTTAGTGATAATGTTAAGTGTCACTAACGTTGGCTCCATTTCCTTTCTTCCACGTTAGAGTTCACGTTAACTTAGTTAACGTGACTCTTAACGTGCGCAATGATGGCTTCGAGAGCGTTATTGGCAATTACTTTTCTCATTAACTTTGCAAGTTACTCCCATTCCACATTAGTGTTAACGTTAGTGTAACTAACGTAGCCATTAATGTGGTCCTTCTTTACTTCCTTTTTCCTGAAATCAAGCAATAAAGTGCATCAAAGTTTTAGTCCAAGTCATGGGAAATGCAACATCCAATTTATCCTTAAATTCATGCAAAATCCTCATGAAATCATGTAAAGTGCACAATGTATGCTTGAATCAAGATGTAAGTGAATATCTACCCAAAACTAGCTTATTTCCTAAGGAAATGCATGAAACTACCCTAAAAATAGTAAAGAAAAGGTCAGTGAAACTGGCCAAAATGCCCTGGCATCACAACACCAAACTTAAAGCTTGCTTGTCCCTAAGCAAGTACTGGAACAAGAGAATGATGAATGGAATGCCAAGAGAAATGAGTCATTCTTGTGGAAGTCATGTCCTTGGTTTTATGGTGGTTTCATGCATAGCAACTTAGGTTCATTCCTGGCTTTCAGACCTTTATCATGTCCTAGAATACTTACTGTGGTTGCATCCCATGAGACTTTTATTCATTGATCCTTTTGTTGTTATTTCAGGGCTTATTTTTGTTCTTAAGCTAAGTGCTCTGTAAGGGGGCAACTCTTTAAAATAAGCTTTCAGCCAACACTCCCGAACCAGTTGGTTCAAGGTGCTAGGTGTTGAAGCACCCCTAAGGACTTACTTGATCAAGTCTCTCCCCCATACATACACACCACATGCATATAGTTTATTTATTTTCTTTTCTTGAGACCTTGGTGTCCGGCACCTCTTTGGGTTACTAAATGCTCTATAGTGAAGGTTACTCTTGATAGTGGACTTTCAGCTGCTAATCCCGAGTTAGTTAACCCAAGTTACCAAGTGATAAGGCACCCCTAAGAGCTTATTCATCTAAGTAGATCCCTCACACAGGAGCACCACAGACACATGCCTCAAGATTAAAACCATTGGTGCCTAGCCTTATTGCTTACTCTTTTTCTTTTATTTTTCAACCTTTATTGTTCTTTCCCTTTTTCTTATTAGGATCTTCTTATTTAGCTAGTCTCATGGGG
Organism: Arachis ipaensis; assembly: GCF_000816755.2. NCBI lineage: Eukaryota > Viridiplantae > Streptophyta > Magnoliopsida > Fabales > Fabaceae > Arachis > Arachis ipaensis. The sequence goes on from NC_029793.2 coordinate 104,461,751, forward strand.
TGTATTCAAAGCATATGATTCAGGACAGATAGTTGTCTTCCCATCTTATGGTTGAACCAACTTAGCTAACTTATGACTATACCATAAACTCATGAACTTACTCCATAGTATGAAATCCTCTCTGGTCTTTTGAAACACTCATTCTCTTTTCATTTAATTTAAAGGGACAAACATACAAGTAAGCAAAGTAAGGATGCAGTGACATAAAGACTAGTAAACATAGACCTCTTCAACGCAAAAACTTAAAAGACAGAATTTTAAAAAGGTTCAAACTATTATGGAAGCAAGTTCTATTTCATACAAGATCTTCCTTATTCAAAGCATAGAAAAAGATGGACCAAAGAAGGAACTCCACCTTTTACTCATGTGGTTGCCCATGCTCTCCTCCTTGCTTGTCCTCCTTGTGTCCCTCTTGATTGCTCGTACTCCCACTCCCTTTGCTTTTTCCAATCAGCTTCTTCCAGAAACCACCATCTTCCATCTTCTTCTTGAGTGTTTCCTTCTGCTGTTTCACCTTCCTCTCTTCTTGTTCTACAAAATCTTTTTGGACCTCATCATATGTAAGGATGGCATAGTGTAGATGATGCATATTACTAGACATGTAGTTCAACTTGGCTTGAGTGTTTACGTTGAACTCCTCCCTATGTAGTTGCCGTCCTTCATTAAGTACAGTGAACTCATTGAATGCTTTCATCTGAGCTATTTATCGCTGATTGAGTTCTTGCAAATGCTTATCTTAACGTTCTTGCCTCTCAGTAACTTGGTGGATGGCTTGAGTGAGCTGGGAGTATTGTTCTTGTTGCTGCTTCATTTGTTGTTTCTGCCACTCTTCTTGTTGGCTCATCCAGTTGGACTGAAGGTTTAGTATTTGCTCTTGTCCTTCCATATGTCTCATCCCCAAATCTTCAATGGCTTTTAGAAGGTGATTCATATTCAAGTCGACTGGGTAAGGATGCTCTTCTTGTTGATATTCTTCCTGATGAGACTCCTCTTGGTCTCCTTCTTTTGCTTTTAGTTTCCCTATTTGTGGCCTTCTTTGTTGCTGAGCAGGTGTAGTATAGACCATACGCTGGATTGTCATTAGCCTCTCAGGGTTTACCCAGTCTGGATTGCTATCCTCAAAGACCACCTTGGCCTCTTTGCATAATCTGAAAATGGTGCTGGGGTACCAAAGTCTGGCACCTGATTCAAGCTTCTCAGCTGAATCTTGAATTCCTTCAGCTATAAGTTCATGCACATTGATTTCTCCACCTTGTACTAGGCAATGTACCATAGTTGCTCGATTAATATTGACCTCTGAATTATTTGTAGCCGGGAGGATAGACCTCCTCACGAGTTTGAACCACCCCTTGGCTTCCGGGCTAAGGTCTCCCCTTTTGATGAACCGGGGTCTCCCATCTCCATACCTCTCCCAGTCAGCTGCTATAACACAGATGTCAGTCACGATCTCAGTGAGCTCATCATTGTCTTGGCTTTTACTTATCCTTGCATGATAACTGGGCTCATCAAAATGTGGTGATTTCAGGTGAAGAGCTCTTGTTATAGCATTTGGGCTGAAGTCCACCTCCTTTCCTCTTACATAACTTTTGAAGGTTGGGGCCCTGGTTTTGCCTTCTCTCACCACATTTGCGTAGAACTCTTTGATGAGGTTTCCATTGATCTTCCCCTCTGGATTAGTGAGCCTTTGCCACCCTCTTTTTTCAATTTTCTCCCGAATCTATGGGCATTCGTCTTCATTGAATTGGAAGGTTAACTCGGACAATATCTTTTTGAGCTTGATCCGCTCAAATTCTCGTTCATGGAAGGAAGTTTTGAATCTCTTTTCATCGAAAGGAATGTTCTCCATTGGTTCCTTCCTCTTTTGCCTCTTGGAACTTAATGATGCCATGAATTTGAGTTGCTGTTTGAGGGGATTGGAAGGTAAGGATAAATGAGAAATTTAGTTGGATAAGACGAGGTGTGATGAAGGGGTTTTGGATGTCGAAAGTGTGAAGTGTTGAGAGTGGGAATTTGAATGTGAGGGGTAAGTATGTACCAGGACTCATTTATATAGGGAGATTATGAGTGAGTGGAGGGTGTGGATTGATGGAATGGTTGCTTGATGGACGGTTGGGGTTGTGCATGGAGAAAGGACAAGGATCATCACTTTATGAGGGTTATTGGTTCGGTCTTCAAGAGTCTCCTTTCTTCAATGTTGCATGGCAACATTTTCCAATGCATTCCTTCTTGAGACAAGTGTGTAGTTTCTCTTCATGAAGTGGCCAAACCTTTCTCATTTAATTGTCCAATCAATCTCCTTCAATGCTCCTCTCCTTTTCCCTATAAAGATCAAATAATATCATAGAAAAAAAAGTTACAATTTACGGCTAGAATAATAAAAAGAAGAAAAGATTAGATTGTTTATTCATGAACTCCAACTAACTAACTAACTGTGTATCCTTATATGCACATTGGTGGCACCATGGGGTGACACCAAACTTAGTTTGGAGCACTGTGATGAAAAGTTCTATTCAAAGCTCCAAGACTAGCATGCTCTCAGTTGTATTCATGCTTTCTTGGCACGCTTTGAACACCAAACTTGTTCTTCACTATATACTGCAATATAAGGATTTCACCAAGTGTTTGTCAAGTTTGGGTTGAAATTCATGAATATTGACTTATTCACTAGTAAAAGCTCATAAAACATGGGTTGCCTCCCATGAAGCGCTTCTTTAGCGTCACTAGCTTGACATTTCTCCTTCATCAGGGAGGTTGATAATGCTTCAAGTCCTCCCCTCTTGCCTTGGACTTATATCCATTGGTTGTATCAATGATCTCTTCATGTTCCAAGGAGAGAACTCTGTTGATAGTGAAGACCTTAGGTAACTGAGATGGTACAGTAGGGAGATTAGGGGGGATATCTGGGAAGTAAGCTGAGATCACTTTATCCCCTGGAGAGAAGTTTTCCGTAGGGATCTTCTTGTTCCTCCACCCCCTTGGTACCTTCTTCTTTGTCCCTTTTGATGTTGCCTTGCTTTGTGACTTCTTCTTCTAAGGAAATTTTGTTGTTGTCTTCATATGTCTCTGGTAGTTTAGGTTCCTCCAGCTTTTCCTTGAGTTGTGACAACTGCTTATTTCCTTGTTCATCAACCAAGGGCTTTCCCAGATGGGCTGGTTGTGCTTCAGTGTTTGCTTCCTCTGTCAGCATCTCATTATGATCTTTGCTTGGTTCTTTGTTTTCTTGGTCTGCTTCTTGCGAGAGTTTGAAGACATTAAAGCTGAGTCGTTCATCATGGATCCTCAATATTAGATCCCCTCACTCCACATCTATGAGTGCTCTGGCTGTAGCTAGGAATGGTCTTCCCAATATGATTGGGTGAGTGTGACTCTCTTCCATGTCCAAGATGACAAAGTCTGTGGGAAGAAAGTATTTCCTAACCTTTAACAACACGTTTTCCACCATCCCTATTGCTTGTTTTTGAGTTTTGTCAGCCAGCCTGATGACTACATCTGTGGGCAATATCTCATTGATCTGCAGCCTCTTCACCAGGGATAAGGGCATTAAGTTGATGCTTGCTCCCAAATCGCAGAGTGCTCTATGAAACATTGTTTCTCCTATGGCATAGAGGACATGAAAACTCCCTGGATCTTTTCTTTTTGTAGGCGACTATGGTTGAATGAGGGCACTACACTCCTTGTTCATCACTATAGTTTGGCCTCCCTTGAGTGAGCTTTTCCTAGGAAGCAGCTCCTTCATATACTTGATGTACGCAAGCATTTGTTGGATAGTCTTGATGAATGGTATGTTCACATGCAGAGATGCAAACAAGTCAAGAAATCTTGAGTATATTCTCTTCTCCACAGCACCATTGAGTAGCTGGGGAAAAGGTGCATAGAGTCTCAGCAGCTCCTGTTTTGATATTTCTGGTTCTTGGTATTCTTTTTCCTCCTTCTCTGCTGAGGTATCTTTAGGTTGTTCTGACAGCTTGCTTAACTTGTCCTCAGTCTCCTTATCACTTATAGTGACCATCTTGCAATCTTCCCATCTTACTTTCTTTGTTTCACCTCTTGGATTCTTCTCTGTGTCACTTGGGAATCCATCTGTGGGTTTGGGAATCTGCTCAGAGAGATACCCCACTTGAGATTCCAACCTCTTGATTGTGTCTCCTTGGTTCTTGAAATTGGCTCGCACTTCCTCCTTGAACACCTTGTTGTCTTGAATCTCCTTGCCTATGCCTTCAAGTAGATTCTCAATCCTTGAGAGTCTGTCGTCAAATGATTGTAGATCGGGGTTAGAGGTGGAAGGATGAGGTGAGTTATTTTGGTTTTGATATGGATGTGGAGAGGTTTTTTTATGGGGGTGTTGATATGGTCTAGATGTGAAATGTTGGTGGCTTGCATTGTTGGGATTTGGGCGTCTTTGATCAAGGCTTTGGTCTTGTTGATTTCCCCACCCAAAGTTTGGGTGATTCCTCCATCCAGGGTTATAGGTCTTGGAGTATGGATCATGGTTTTGCCTAGGTGAATTCCCAATGTAGTTGACTTGCTCCTAACTTCCCTCTGCTTCTTTATTCACTCCTTCTTGGGATGTTGATGAAGTGGAGATTGCTGCTACTTGGTTCCTCTCCATCTTCTTGGTGAGGTCAGCTAGCTGCTGGGTAATGAGCTTGTTTTGGGCCAGTAGAGCATCTACATTGTTTAGCTCCATCACTCCTCTTGTGTTCCCTCTTTCGGAAGCATAGAAGTAGTCATTCTCTGCTACAGTTTCAATGACATCTATGGCTTCCTCAATGGTCTTCTTCTTGTTCAAAGATCCTCCGGATGAATGGTCTACGGCCTTCTTTGACTCATAAGAGAACCCTTCATAGAAAATGTGCAGCTGCACCCATTCATTGAACATATCTGGTGGGCACCTCCTTGTTAGGTCTTTAAACCTCTCCTATGCTTCATATAGAGTCTCACCATCTTGTTGCCAGAAAGTTTGGACCTCAGCTCTCAGCCTATTGATTCGTTGAGGGGGGTAAAATCTTGCTAAGAATTTATTCACCACATCCTCCCAGGTTGTCAAGCTCTCCCTTAGGAAAGACTCCAGCCACTTGGCTACCTTATCCTTGAGTGAGAATGGAAATAAGAGCAGTCTATAGGTGTTAGGATGAACACCATTAGACTTCACTGTGTCACATATTCTCAGGAAGGTGGTTAGATGTTGATTGGGGTCTTCTTGGACACTTCCTCCGAACGAACAATTGTTCTGAACAAGGGTGATTAGCTGTGGCTTCAGTTCAAAATTGTTGGCATGGATGGTTGGCTTTTGAATGCTACTTCCACAGTTTCCTGGGTTTGGATTGATGTAAGAGCCTAAAACTCTTCTATCCTCCCCAGCATGATTTGCTCGTCCTCTTCCGCCATGGTTGTGAGCTTCGTCTTCACGATGGTTTTCCATGTTTTCTTCCATGTTTGGTTCAAAGTATTCCTCAAAGTGTTCCTCCTCTTCTTCAGCACCAACTACACGTTTTTCTCTTGCCTCCCTCCTTAGTCTAAGGAAGGTTCTCTCAGGTTCAGAATCAAAGGAAGTTGAAGTCCCGCTTCTTCTCCCTGTCATACAACCAACAAGTACAAGCAAAGAGAATAGGTGTAGAAAGTATATCTGTCAGAATTACTGTTAGTGTGAGTGATGCAATATATCAAACAGTTAGTGGGTTAGTGAAATGAATGGTAAATAACAAAGAAAAAGTAAGGGGAAAGGAAGAGATTAACTAAAACAGAAAGTAAATGACTCAAACAGAAAATTAAATCAAACAAAAATAAAATGCTCAATCTAGTTATCCTCCAATTTAATCATTGTTGATGCACAATCAATCCCCGGCAATGGCGCCATAAACTTGATGCACGAAAAACTTGTCTCATAACAAATTTCCTTCGGCAAGTGTACCAAATTTGTCGTCAAGTAAAAACTCACAATAGAGTGAGGTCAAATCCCACAGGGATTGATTGATCAAGCAACTTTAATTAGAGGAATGTTCTAGTTGAGCGAATCAGAATTTGAATTGAGAATTTGCAGAAAATTAAATGGCGGGAAAGTAAATAACAGAAAAGTAAATGCTAGAAATAAAGAGCTGAATGTAGATGACTGAAAGTAAATTGCAGAATCTTAAATGGGAATGGGGAAATTGCTCATAAAAGTAAATGCCAGAAATTAAAGAGAATGGGTAAGATCAGAAATAGGGAGTTCATTGGGCTTGGGAGATGTTGCATTCTCTGGATCAATTTCATTTTCATCTCTTCCTCAATCAATGCACTCATTGATCTCCTTGGCAATCTTAAGTG
>NC_029793.2:104468295-104509119 GCF_000816755.2 Arachis ipaensis
CTCCCAAAATAATTCAAAGCTACTCCTATATATACTACTCTTCTGTTCTTCTAGTTGATTCTTCAAGTCTTGGGTATGGGCCTTTGGATCTTGAGTCTGAAGCAGTTTTCTTCTTCATTGGGCTTAGTTTTACTTGCAGAGAGAAAGTGTGAAGTGGGCAGAGACTTTTAGCTCAGGAAGTTAGTGGTGTTAACATTCAGTGAAAATGTGGGTTCGAGAACGTTAGTGACAATCACCTTTTTCACTAACGTTCCTTACCAAAGTTAAGAGCCACGTTAACTTCAACGTTAGTGGCACAAACGTTGCCACTAACGTTTCCACTATGTCCTTCGCACACGTTATTGGGACTCAACTTTCCCAATAATGTTGAGAAGTCTCCCCCTTCCCTACGTTAGAGTCCACGTTAACTTAGTTAACGTGGAAGCTAACGTGGATAAGGGAATGATGAGCCAACGCTAGTGACACTCAACTTCGTCACTAACGTTGGAGATGGCTAGCAGGGCCACGTTAGAAGCCACGTTAACCTAGTTAACGTGGGAGTTAACGTGGCTCATAGTGGCTTGTGTGAGCTCATTCCAACGTTAGTGACAATGTTAGGTGTCACTAACTTTGGCGATCATCTCCCTTTTTCACGTTAGCTTCCACGTTAACCTAGTTAACGTGGGAGTTAACCTGGCTTCTTGGGGCTAGTGTTGGTTCCTTCCAACGTTCGTGACAATATTTAGTGTCACTAACGTTGTCGACCACTTTGTCTCTTCACGTTAGCTTCCACGTTAACTAGGTTAACGTGGGAGTTAACGTGGCTTATTGTGACTTGGCCAACGTTAGTGACAATGTTGAATGTCACTAACGTTGGCTTCCCCTTTACTTCTTAATGTTAGAAGCCACGTTAACTAAGTTAATGTGGCAACTAACGTGGCCACTTATGAGCTTGGTCCAACGTTAGTGATAATGTTAAGTGTCACTAACGTTGGCTCCATTTCCTTTCTTCCACGTTAGAGTTCACGTTAACTTAGTTAACGTGACTCTTAACGTGGGCAATGATGGCTTCGAGAGCGTTATTGGCAATTACTTTTCTCATTAACTTTGCAAGTTACTCCCATTCCACGTTAGTGTTAACATTAGTGTAACTAACGTAGCCACTAATGTGGTCCTTCTTTGCTTCCTTTGTCCTTAAATCAAGCAATAAAGTGCATCAAAGTTCTAGTCCAAGTCATGGGAAATGCAACATCCAATTTATCCTTAAATTCATGCAAAATCCTCATGAAATCATGTAAAGTGCACAATGTATACTTGAATCAAGATGTAAGTGAATATCTACCCAAAACTAGCTTATTTCCTAAGGAAATGCATGAAACTACCCAAAAAACAGTAAAGAAAAGGTCAGTGAAACTGGCCAAAATGTCCTGGCATCAATGCATCAATTACTTACTTCTGTAAACCCTAGTAGCTAGTTTAGTATAAATAGGACTTTTTACTATTGTATTAGACATCTTTGGTCTCAGTTTTAATCTTTTGTTCATCTTAGGAGACTATTGATCACATATTCCAGCATGATCGAGAACCTCAGATGATTAGCCGTGCTGTGACAGAGCATTTGGACCATTTTCACAAGAGGATAGGATGCAGCCATTGACCACGGTGATGCCTCCAGATGATTAGCCATGCAGTGACAGCGCATCGGACTATTTTCACAAAGAGGATGAAAAGTAGCCATTGACAATGGTGATGTTCTTACATAAAGCCAGCCATGGAAAGGAGTAGGACTGATTGGATGAAGACAGCAGGAAAGTAGAAGTTCAGAGGGACGAAAGCATCTCTATTCCTTTATCTGAAATTCTCACCAATGATATACATTGGTATTTCTATCTTTATTTTCTGTCTATTTATTATTTATTTTCGAAAACTTCATAATCAATTATTATCCGCCTGACTGAGATTTACAAGATGACCATAGCTTGCTTCATACCAACAATCTCTGTGGGATCGACCCTTACGTAAAGTTTTATTACTTAGACGACCCAGTGCACTTGCTGGTTAGTTGTATCGAAGTTGTGAATGAAAAATGATTTATTAAGACGTGCGTACAGAGTTTTTGGCACCGTTGCCTGAGATCACAATTTCGTGCACCAAGGGCCTCTTTATATCAACCAATCAGCCCATCATTGGAAACATGTTGGTTGGATCTAAATGGGCATTTTACATCTTAAACTCTTGTTATAATGTCTAAATAACCCATCACTGGGCAACAAAAAAGGGTACCACTTGGATGAGTACATCCTATATGGTAGGACTTGTAGTAACATCCACTTGGCCAGTCTACTTCTTAGTCTTTCTGGCTGACCTCCTGCATCTTTTGTCTCAAACTTCTACGGCCTTCCGACCGATTTCAACTCGAATAGGGTTGTGTCTCCCCAATATAATATCTACCGCTAACCTCATTCTTGTATGTTCGTTAACCACTTAAAAAAATGGCAAATGTTACGATAAAAAGAGTATTAGGAACTGTGATCTTGCCAAATAATTGACGGCACATCAACTAGGTTATGCAGTTACCAGTAGATCGTAGTTACTCTACAGATGGGACTATATCATCCACTGGATGACCCACACTCCGCAGTCATTACTGAAGTTAATAGCATTAGTCAACATGGGCTCGAGATATATCAGTCTAATGGTGAAAAAAGATTGCCAGTGTTATACCGGTACAAGAAAACAACCAAGGAGGAGGTATGTGAATTCTTTTAAATAATGTACATCATATAATACAATATTGTTCTGCCTACCACAAGACTTTTGATCCATTAAAATAACAATGTTATAATTTGATTAAAGACAATTTAGAAGTTAAACATAATTTACCTATACATAGCGAACATGAGGCACCAGTTTATATCCTAGCAGGTGCCTATGCAGTTATAAAAAATGTACTCTATCTCAGTGGAAAACTTTTTTATTGGCCACGTAGTTGGGCAAGAAATGAAAAAAATAATAAAAATAAATACTTACGATCCGTCTGCTTATTGCCCGATCTCCGGCTCCATTATTTCATAAGTGGATGGCTTGTGCATTTCATTTGGAGTTCCTTCGTAGAAAAACTCATTACATAACAAGTTCTCCAAGAAAAATGCCTGTTTCATCTAGAAGACAACATGCCCTATTTTAATTTAACAAAATGCATCATTCACTTCTTTCACATAAAAGTCTTAAGTAAAATATTTTTTACATCACTCGCGCTTACCATATACAACATCTTATCCTTGCGGGCCTTTGTAACTTTGGAATCTTTTAGCGAGTCAAGATACACCAACTTCCAATTAAAGAAATCAATGATAATCAAGTACCAATGATCATTCATATAGAAGGGAATGTAAACCTGAGAATATTAAATAAAAGATGATGTTTGTCATATATAGACCCATTGAACATATGATGACAAATGGAGAACATTACCTTAAACAGTTTGTCTGCCTTGTCCATGAAGTTGCGCTTGATGTACTCTAGCGTGTTTGGACAATAATTTGTTGGAATAACCGCAATTTTTTGCAATGGTAAGTAATCATATACAACAATTTTATAACGCTTAGAAGGAGATGTTGTGTGCATTCCTCAACTGGAAAGAGGTGGGAAGCCACCACCTCTTGAGTACCGACTCCGACATAGCGCCCTCGGTGCACATGATGGGAACTAGGCAGATCACCTATCAAATGGGATGAACCAAAAAATGATTTATTCATGATTAAGACAAGGGTTAGACCAAGGCTTCAGGATTTTGTTAGGAAAAAAATAGTATGGGATCAAGGTTGTATAACGTTCTTACGTCGTTCATGACCCGTTCTCCAGGACAGAGGGGGTGCAGAGCACACCTGTCTCCGAGACAGTGCTCAGTTAGGACGAAGACCTCACTGTTATATAACAAAGAAAATATTATGTTGACATAGCAACTATAGGAAACCTTCGAAGGAAACCAAAGAATCCAAATCATTCCATATAAATAGCCAAACATTTTCAGCAAGTATTTTCCAAAAATATAGGCCACAACTGCAAGTTCCATTTTCGACGAATTGCATTCCCTCAGGCGGTGGGAATAGTGAATTCATACACTGTTTATTGGGGTTAGTTTATTCAGCGGACACTGGTGTACGAAATTAGAACTCGCACAACTTAATCGGCAAGTGCACCAGGTCATTCAAGTAATACCTCAGGTGAGTGAGGGTCGATCCTACGAGGATTGTTGGACAGAGCAAGCAATGGTTATCCTGTTGGACTTAGTCAGACAAACAGTAAAGGTTGTTTGTAGGTGTAAAATGCATAAACAATAATAAGCAAAAAAATAAGAAAAGCAATAAAAGGTTTGGTGTAAAACGATGATGAGAAAACAGTTAAGGTCTCGGAAATGTTTATCCTTCCAAATTAAAACATCTTACCAACTATTTTAACAATGAGTGATTCATTGCATGGCAAATCATAAGTGATTAAACCCTAATCTCTTAGTGATTTAATCTCCCCTATCTTTCATCAAATGCCACTCTCGTGGTCACTCAATTCCGTAGAGAGTTAAGTTCAGAAAACTAGTTTAACGCCACAAAAACCCTAATTACCCAAAGCTAACATGACTATATGATTCAAGATCTCTCTAATCCTTCTTATGACTCAAGATCTCTTTCATGAACTTGGCGTAAGAAGGTATTTGCTCAAGTGCTTCTACAAACGGAATCTTTATTTCAAGAGTCCTGAGATAATCTGCAAAGCGAGCAAATTGCTTATCCTGCTCCTCTTGGCGGAGTTTTTGAGGATAAGGTATCTTGGCTTTATATTCCTCAACCTTGGTTACTGCAGGTTTATTTCCTACAGAAATAGATGAAGAAGCCTTTTTAGAGGTGTTGTCATCAGCACTTGTGTGTGTCTGATCCCTCTCTGGCATTTGAGTGCCAGAGTTAGAAGCTGGAGTGACGTTAGACGCCAATTCCTCATCTGTTCCTGGCATCTGAACGCCAGAACTGTGCTTCTTTTGGGCGTTCAACGCCAGTTCCTTGCTTATTTCTGGCGTTGAACGCCAGTCCTGAGCATGGTCTGGGCGTTCAGCGCCAGCCTTCCACCCAATTTCTGGCGTTTTAACGCCAGAATTATTTTTTCCTAGGCTCTTACTATCCTCAAATGGATTTTGGGTGGTTTGCTCATTTCTTGGCTTCCTGCTGCCTTGAGGTGGGGTATTTAATGTTTTCCCACTTCTTAATTGAACTGCTTCGCATTCTTCTGTTATTTGTTTTGACAGCTGCTGTTTTGTTTGCTTCAATTGTTCTTCCATATTTATATTAGCCATCCTTGTCTCTTGTAGTCTATCTTTGAATTTGGCTAACTGCTGTGTTAGAAAGTCCAATTGCTGATTGAATTCAGCAGCTTGTTCTACAGGACTGAGTTCAGCAGTTACTGTTTTAGCTTCTTCTTTCATGGAAAGGTCACTGCTTAAGTACAGATGCTGATTTCTGGCAACTGTATCAATGAGCTCTTGAGCTTCTTCAATTGTCTTTCTCATGTGGATAGATCCACCAGCTGAGTAGTCTAGAGACATCTGAGCTCTTTCTGCAAGCCAATAATAGAAGATGTCTAACTGAACCCACTCTGAAAACATTTCAGAGGGGCATTTTCTTAGCATCTCTCTGTATCTCTCCCAGGCATCATAAAGAGATTCATTATCTCCTTGTTTAAAGCCTTGGATGTCCAGCCTTAGCTGTGTCATCCGTTTTGGATGAAAGTATTGATTCAGGAATTTCTCTGTCAGCTGTTTCCATGTCTTTATGCTAGCCTTAGGTTGGTTATTTAACCACCTCTTGGCTTGGTCTTTTACAGCAAATGGAAACAGTAATAATCTGTAGACATCCTGATCTAATTCCTTATCATGTACTGTGTCAGTAATTTGTAAAAACTGTGCCAGAAACTCTGTAGGTTCTTCCTGTGGAAGACCGGAATACTGGCAGCTTTGCTGCACCATGATAATGAGCTGAGGATTCAACTAAAAGCTATTGACTCCAATGGAGGGTATGCAAATACTACTCCCATATGAAGCAGTAGAGGGGTTAGCATATGACCCCAGAGTCCTTCTGGACTGTTTATTTCCACTTAGATCCATGATGGATAAAGGGAGATGATGTAAAATAAAAAAATTATTTTTATTTATTTATTTATTTATTTATTTATTTATTTCAAAAATAAAATAAATTAAAATAAAATAAATAAAAATAGGTGAAGATTTTTGAAAAAAATGAGGAGAGAGAAAGTGGTTAGGAAGTTTTGAAAAGGATATGATGATTTTTGAAAAAGGTTTTAAATTTTGAAATAAAAATCTGAATTTTAAAGGTAAATTTTGAAAATTTGCTTTAAAATAGAGAGAAAAGATATTTTTGAATTCAAAGAGAAGAGAGAAAAACAATAAGATAGCATAAGATTTAAAATTTTTAGATCTAATGCTCCTTGTTTTCGAAAATTTTGGAGGGAAAACACCAAGGAACACCAAACTTAAAAATTTTAAGATCAAGACACAAGGAAAACTTAAGAACACTTTGAAGATTCACAAGAACACAAGAACATGAAGAAAGAACACCAAACTTAAAATTTTTAGAAAATCAAAATAAGATTTTCGAAAACCAAAGAAAAATCAACAAGAAAACACCAAACTTAAAGCTTGGCACAAGATTTAATGTAAAAATTATTTTTGAAAATGAATTTTAAAAAGAAGGTACCCAATTATCAAGAACACAGACCAACGCTCTAGCCAATTGGGCAGTAAATGTAACACTTGTTTTGAAAAAGTATTTTTAATAACTAAGAAAAAAATATTTTTTTAAAAGAATATAAAAGACTTTGACCCAAAAGACAAAATTTTCCTAATCTAAGCAACAGGATTCACCGTTAGTTGTTCAAACTCAAACAATCCCCGGCAACGGCGCCAAAAACTTGGTGCACGAAATTGAAAATCACAATTCTTCACAAATTCGCACAACTAACCAGCAAGTGCACTGGGTCGTCCAAGTAATACCTTACGTGAGTAAGGGTCGATCCTACGGAGATTGTTGGCTTGAAGCAATCTATAGTTACCTTGTAACTCTTAGTCAGGAAAACAATAAAACAATTCACTTATCAAATTTGATTGCAAGGAATAAAAGGGCATGAAATAAATACTTATTATGCTGTAATGGAGAATATGTTGGAGTTTTGGAGATGCTTTGTCTTCTGAAATTCTGCTTTCCTCTGTTTTCTTGTTCACGCACGCACGTCCTCCTATGGCAAGCTGTGTGGTGGATCACCGTTGTCAATGGCTACCATCCACCCTTCCAGTGAAAAGGGTCCAGGTGCGCTGTCACCGCACGGCTAATCATCTGCAGGTTCTCAATCGTACCGGAATAGGATTTACTATCCTTTTGCGTCTGTCACGACGCCCAGCACTCACGAGTTTGAAGCTCATCACAGTCATTCAATCCCTGAATCCTACTCGGAATACCACAGACAAGGTTTAGACCTTCCGGATTCTCTTGAATGCTGCCATCAATCTAGCTTATACCACGAAAATTCTGATTAAGAGATCCAAGAGATATTCATTCATTCTACGGTGAACGGAAATGGTTGTCAGGCACGCGTTCGTGGGGGAATGATGATGATTGTCACGTTCATCACATTCATGTTGAAGTGCGAATGGATATCTTAGATAGGAACACGCATGTTTGAATAGAAAATAGAAATACTTGTATTAATTCATCAGGACACAGCAGAGCTCCTCACCCCCAACAATGGGCTTTAGAGACTCATGCCGTCAAAGAGTACAAAATTCAGATAAAAAAATGTCATGAGATCCAAAATAAATCTCTAAAAGTTGTTTAAATACTAAACTAGTAACCTAGGTTTACAGAAAATGAGTAAACTATGATAGATAGTGCAGAAATCCACTTCTGGGCCACTTGGTGTGTGCTGGGGCTGAGACTAAAGCTTCTCACGTGCCTGGGCTGTTTTGGGCGTTCAACGCCAGGCTGTAACCTGTTTCTGGCGTTGAACTCCAACTTGTAACGTGTTTCTGGCGCTGGACGCCAGACTGCAACATGGAACTGGCGTTGAACGCCAGTTTACGTCCTCTATCCTTGAGCAAAGTATGGACTATTATATATTACTGGAAAGCCCTGGATGTCTACTTTCCAACGCAATTGGAAGCGCGTCAATTGGACTCTTGTAGCTCCAGAAATTCCATTCCGAGTGCAGAGAGGTCAGGATCCAACAACATCAGCAGTCCTTTTTCAGCCTGAATCAGATTTTTGCTCAGCTCCCTCAATTTCAGCCCAAAAATGCCTGAAATTATAGATAAACACACAAACTCATAGTAAAGTCCAGAAATATGAATTTTTCCTAGAAACTTATGAAAATAAACTAAAAACTAACTAAAACATACTAAAAACTATATGAAATTAACCCCAAAAAGCGTATAAAATATCCGCTCATCAACGACCCAGTGCACTTGCTGGTTCAGTTGTGCGAAGTTTAATTCTGCACACCATTGTTACAATGAGTATTTATGTTTCAAAAACCCCCACGTTATTCTGTTCCTTGTAATAAAGTCTTGCGATATTGATGTATTAGGAGTTAGTAACCAAGGTTGCATGTTGTGTTTTAAACCTGGTTATGCTGTTGCGAAAGTGTGCGGGTGATTATGAGATGGACCGAAGGCCGTGTTCGGTTTGTGTTTTTGGTTTAGAAAAGTATGAAAAACTAAACTAGTTCAGCATAGACTTAATGAACCTATGCTTAGAATAGCTTAGTCATTCATATTGTCTAGAAAAAACTTTTAAAAAAGCTTTTGGATTTTTGAAGAATTAACAGTTTCCTCCTTTAGAAAGGATTTTGGATTTTTGATATTAAGTCTTTGGTTTTGAAAAGATGCATAAGGTGGTTATTAATCACTGTAACGGTTTTCTTTTCACATATCCTATTATAGTAATTCTCTAATCCCATAGTAAGAACCAACGATGACGATGTTCTCACTCCCCTACAGGTCTTCTCTTTTTCAGGTTATGGACGACGAGGTTCGATTGTAAGTATGGATGTATGTTATCAGATAAAAAGTCTTTTGAGTGGTTATACGGTTTATGTTTTTTTAAACAGGCTCATATTTTAGTATTAAATATTTTAAGAGTTGTCGTAATACCCGAGCTATTAGAGTGGCGCAGCCGGAAGCGTGACAATTTGATAGTTAGGGTGTTACACATGGCATAGCTATTATTTTTATTTATTTATTTAATACTTATATAGTTTTAATAATCATCACACAATCACCCTTTCACTTTTTAAATACATACTCTCTCAACAAGGTTGAGTGTGGCGAACCATGCTTTTGAATGTATTGTCACATCATGAGAAAGCCATCATCTCCGTCAGATGCGCCTCCATCAATCAAACCATCAGATCCTTTCTTCAAAAGAAAAAATCTAGAAGATTCCTGGTGCACGAAATTGTGATCACACTTTCCACAACTCCGCACAACTAACCAGCAAGTGCACTGGGTCGTCCAAGTAATACCTTACGTGAGTAAGGGTCGATCCCACGAAGATTGTCAGCTTGAAGCAAGCTATGGTCATCTTGTAAATCTTAGTTAGACGGATTCAAATAGTTATGAGGTTTTGATAATTAAAAGATAAATAAAACATAAAATAAAATAGAGATACTTATGTAATTTATTGGTGGGAATTTCAGATAAGCGTTTGGAGATGCTTTGTTGCTTCTGAACCTCTGCTTTCCTATTGTCTTCTTCCAACCAAGCGTGCTCCCTTCCATGGCAGGCAGTATGATCCTCTCGGATGAAAAATACCAGGTACGGTTTCTGCACGGCTAATCAACTGTCGGATTTCTCGTCTCGGATGAAAAATACAGGTACAGCTACCGCACGGCTAATCATCTGTTGGTTCTCACTAGCGTCGGAATAGGATCTCTCTATCCCTTTTCACACTGTCACTGCGCCCAACATTCGCGAGTTTGAAACTCGTCATAGTCATCCCTTCCTAGATCCTACTCGGAATACCCCAGACAAGGTTTAGACTTTCCGGATCTCAGGAATGCTGCCAATTGGTTCTAGCCTATACCACGAAGATCCTAATCTCACGGACTCGGTCCGTGGATTAGAGACCCAAGAGAATATACTTCGACTATCGTCCAACGACTACGTTGAACATCATGTAGACCGCTTGTGGTTGTCAGGCAAGCGGATCTTGGCTAAGCGTGTAACGAAGATAGTGGGTGATTGTCACGGGTCACCCCTTCATTCTGACTTAACTGAATTAAGTACGAGAGTATATCTTGGAGAAGAAGTAAATGTGAATTGAAAGAGAAACAATAGTACTTGCATTAATTCATGAAGAACAGCAGAGCTCCGCACCTTAATCTATGAGGTGTAGAAACTCCACCGTAAAAAATACATAAGAGAAAAAGGTCTAGGCATGGCCGAATCGCCAGCCTCCAAAATGTAACATATGATGATGAAGTATCTAAAGATCACCCCTAATACAATAGTAAAAAGTACTATTTATACTAAACTAGTAACCTAGGTTTACAGAAAATGAGTAACTAAGTGCAGATAGTGCAGAAATCTACTTCCGGGGCCCACTTGGTGTGTGCTTGGGCTGAGCATTGAGCTTTACGTGCATAGGCCATTCTTGGAGATAAATGCCAGCTTGGGTGCCAGTTTGGACATTTAACTCCAGTTCTGGTGCCAGTTCCGGCGTTTTACTCCAGAAAAGGGTCTCTAGTAGGCGTTTGAATGCCAGTTTGGCCCATCAAATCTTGGAAAAAGTATAGACTATTATACATTGCTGGAAATCCCAAGATGTCTAATTGCCAACGTAATTCAGAGCGCGCCAATTGGGCTTCTGTAGCTCCAGAACATCCACTTAGAGTGTAGAAGGGTCAGAATCCAACAGCATCTACAATCCTTTCTCAGCCTCTGAATCAGATTTTTGCTCAGGTCCCTCAATTTCAGCTAGAAAATACCTGAAATTACAGAAAAACACACAAACTCATAGTGAAGTTCAAAAATATGATTTTTGCATAAAAACTGATAAAAATATAATAAAAAGTAACTAAAACATACTAAAAACTATGTAAAAACAATGCCAAAAAGGGTATAAATTATCCGCTCATCACAACACCAAACTTAAATTGTTGCTTGTCCCCAAGCAACTAAAAACAAAATAGGATAAAAAGAAGAGAAAATACAATAAATTCCAAAATATCAATGAAAATACAATAAATCCGCTGAATAGTTTTGGCATCTCACTTTATCCTTTGAAGTTCAGAATGATTGGCATCCATAGGAACTCAGAATTTAGATAGTGTTAATGATTCTCCTAGTTCAGTATGTTGATTCTTGAACACAGCTACTTTATGAGTCTTGGCCGTGACCTTAAGCACTTTGTTTTCCAGTATTACCACCGGATACATAAGTACCACAGACACATAACTGGGTGAACCTTTTCAGATTGTGACTCGGCTTTGCTAGAGTCCCCAGTTAGAGGTGCCCAGAGCTCTTAAGCACACTCTTTTTGCTTTGGACCACGACTTTAACCGCTCAGTCTCAAGCTTTTCACTTGACACCTTCACGCCATAAGCACATGGTTAGGGATAGCTTGATTCAGCCGCTTAGGCCAGGATTTTATTCCTTTGGGCCCTCCTATCCATTAATGCTCAAAGCCTTGGATCCTTTTTACCCTTGCCTTTTAGTTTAAAGGGCTATTGACTTTTTTTGCTTGCTTTTTCTTTTTCTTTCTCTTTTTCTCTTTATTTTTTGCCTTTTTTTCACAAGCTTTGTGTTTTTCACTACCTTTTCTTGCTTCAAGAATCAATTTTATGATTTTTCAGATTATCAATAACATTTCTCTTTCTTCATTATTCTTTCAAGAGCCAACAATTTTAACATTCATAAACTTCACCATAAAAAATATGTAATGTTCAAGCATTCATTCAGAAAACAAAAAGTATTGCCACCACATCAAAATAATTAAACTAATTCCAACATAGAATTCAAAACTCATGTACTTCTTTTTCTTTTTCAGAAAATATTTTTCATTTAAGAAAGGTGAAGGATTCATAGGACATTCATAGCTTTAAGACATAGACACTAAACACTAATGATCATGTAATAAAGACAAAAACATAGACAAAATAGAAAGCATAGAAACGAAAAACAAAAAAATAAGAACAAGGAAATTAAAGAACGGGTCCACCTTAGTGACGGTGGCTAGTTCTTCCTCTTGAAGATCCTATGGAGTGCTTTAGCTCCTCAATATCTCTTCCTTGCCTTTTTTGCTCCTCCCACATGGCTCTTTGGTCCTCTCTGATTTCATGGAGGATAATAGAGTGCTCTTGGTGCTCCATCCTTAGTTGCTCCATGTTAGAACACAAATCTCCTAAAGAGGTGTTGAGTTGTTCCCAATAGTTGTGTGGAGGGAAATGCATCCCTTGAGGCATCTCAGGGATTTCTTGATGAGGAATCTCCTCATGCTCTCGTTGAGGTCCATGAGTGGGCTCTCTTATTTGCTCCATCCTCTTTTTAGTGATGGGTTTGTCCTCTTCAATGAGGATGTCTTCCTCTATAACAATTCCAGCTGAATTGCATAGGTTACAGATGAGATGAGGGAAGGCTAACCTTGCCAAAGTGGAGGGCTTGTCCGCCACCTTGTATAGTTCTAGAGGTATGATATCATGAATATCCACTTCCTCTCCATTCATGATACTATGGATCATGATATCCCGGTCTACTATAACTTCAGATCGGTTGCTAGTAGGAATGATAAAGCGTTGGATGATCTCCAACCATCCTCTAGCCACGGGTTTGAGGTCAAGCCTTCTCAGTTGAACCGGCTTGCCTTTGGAGTCTCTCTTCCATTGAGCTCCTTCCACACAGATGTCCATGAGGACTTGGTCCAACCTTTGATCAAAGTTGACCCTTCTAGTGAAAGGATGAGGATTTCCTCTCATTATTGGCAAGTTGAATGCCAACCTTACAGTTTTTGGACTGAAATCCAAGTATTTCCCCCGAACCATTGTGAGCCAATTCTTTGGGTTCGGGTTCACACTTTGATCATGGTTCTTAGTGATCCATGCATTAGCATAGAACTCTTGAACCATTAAGATTCTGACTTGTTGGATGGGGTTGGTGAGAGCTTCCCAACCTCTTCTTCGAACCTCATGTCAGATCTCCGGATATTCACTCTTTTTTAGCATGAAGGGGACTTCCGGAATCACCCTTTTCTTGGCCACAACTTCATAGAAGTGGTCTTGATGGACCTTTGAGATGAATCTCTCCATCTCCCATGACTCGGAGGTGGAAGCAATTGCCTTCCCTTTCTGCTTTCTAGAGGTTTCTCTGGCCTTAGGTGCCATTAATGGTTATGGAAAAACAAAAAGCAGAGCTTTTTCCCACACCAAACTTAAAAGGTTTGCTCGTCCTCGAGCAAAAGAAGAAAGAAGGGAGGAGAAGAAAAAGAAATAGAGGAAATGGAGAGGTGTGTTGGATTCAGCCAAGGGGAGTTGAAGTGTTTATGATGTGTGAAATTGAAGGAGGTAAGGAAGGATATTTATAGGGTAAGAGAGAGAGGGAATTCGTGTATGAGGGGTTTGGATTTGGGAGGGAAATGTTTTGAATTTGAATGGTGAGGTAGGTGGGGTTTTATGATGGATGGATGTGAGTGGTGAAGAGATTATGGAGAAGAGGGTAGGATTTGATAGGTGAATGGTATTTGGGGAAGAGGTATTGATGTGATTGATCAAGGGTATTTGGAAAAGAGTGTTATGGAGAGGTGTGAAGAGGAGAGAGAGTGAGTTGGGGTAGGAGGGCATCCTGTGGGGCCCACAGATCCTGAGGTGTCAAGGAATTCTGCTCTCTGCACCTTTTTGGCGTTTAAACGCCCTCTGTGTGCCATTTCTGGCGTTTAACGTCAACTCTGCTACCTTTTCTGGCGTTAAACACCAGGCTGATACCCTTTTCTGGCATTTAACGCCCATCAGACACCCTTTTCTGGCGTTAAACGCCAGTCTGTCTGCCAATTCTGGCGTTTAACGCCAGCTATACACCAGACACCCATTTCTGGCATTAAAAGCCAGTCTGTCTGCTAATTCTGGCGTTTAACGCCCAGAATGCTGCCAGACTGGGCGTTAAACGCCCATTCTACTATCCTTACTGGCGTTTAAATGCCAGTAAGCTTGTCCTCCAAGGTGTGCTATTTTTTATGCTATTTTTTATTCCGCTTTAATTTTGCAGCTGTTTTTGTGACTTTACATGATCATCTACCTAAAGGAAACGTAACATGACAATGGAAAACAAATGTCTATAAAAATAAATATAATTAAATAACATTGGGTTGCCTCCCAATAAGCACTTCTTTAATGTCAATAGCTTGACAGTGAGCTCTTAGAGAGCTTCACAGAGACTCAGAGCTTAATGGTGGCCTCTCAACACTAAACTTAGAAGTTGAGCGTGGGGGGCTCTGTTTGACTTTGTATTGAGAGAAGCTTTTCATGCTTTCTCTCCATGGTTACAGAAGAAGATCCTTGAGCCTTAAACACAAGGTAGTCCTCATTCAATTCAAGGACTAACTCTCCTCTGTCCACATCAATCAAAGCCCTTGCTGTGGCTAGAAAGGGTCTTCCAAGGATGATGGATTCATCCTCATCCTTCCCAGTGTCTAGGATTATGAAGTCACCAGGGATGTACAGGCCTTTAACCTTCACTAAGGCATCCTCTACAAGTCCATAAGCATGTTTCATTGATTTTTCTGCCACCTCTAATGAGATTCTTGTAGCTTGTACCTCAAAGATCCCTAGTTTCTCCATTACAGAGAGTGGCATGAGGTTTATACTTGAACCAAGGTCACACAGAGCATTCTCAAAGGTCATGGTGCCTATGGTACAAGGTATTAAGAATTTTTCGGGATCCGGTTTCTTCTGAGGTAATTTCAGTTGAACCAAGGCATTCAGTTTATTGATGAGCAATGGAGGTTCATCCTCCCAAGTCTCATTACCAAATAACTTGGCATTCAGCTTCATGATTGCTCCTAGATACTGAGCTACTTGCTCTTCAACAATATCTTCATCTTCTTCAGAGGAAGAATACTCATCAGAGATCATGAATGGTAACAGTAAGTTCGGTGGAATCTCTATAGTCTCTGTATGAGCCTCAGATTCCTTTGGTTCCTCAAGAGGGAATTCCTTGGTGGTCAGTGGACATCCATTGAGGTCTTCCTCACTCAAAATCACTGCCTCTTCCTCTTTTATAGGTTCGGCCACTTTGGGTATATTTATGGCCTTGCACGCTTTTTTGGGATTCTCTTCTGTATTGCTTGGGAGAGTACTATGAGGAGTTTCAGTAACTCTTTTACTTAGCTGACCCACTTGTGCCTCCAAATTTCTAATGCAGGACCTTGTTTCAGTCATAAAACTGAGAGTGGTCTTAGATAGATCAGAGACTAGGGTTGCTAAGTCAGAGAGGCTCTGCTTAGAATTCTCTGTCTGTTGCCCAGAAGATGATGGAAAAGGCTTGCTATTGCCAAACCTATTTCTCACACCATTATTATTATTGAAACCTTGATTAGGCTTCTGCTGATCCTTCCATGAGAAATTAGGATGATTCTTTCATGAAGGATTGTAAGTGTTTCCATAGGATTCTCCCATGTAATTCACTTCCTCCATTCCAGGATTCTCAGGGTCATAAGCTTCTCCTTCAGAGGAGGCTTCTTTAGTACTGCCGGATGCAGCTTGCAATCCAGTCAGATTCTGAGAAATCATATTGACTTGCTGAGTCAATATGGCATTCTGAGTATCAATCTCAAGAACTCCTTTCTTCTGAGTCATCCCACTATTCACAGGATTTCTTTCAGAAGTATACATGAACTGGTTATTTACAACCATTTCAATAAGTTCTTGGGATTCTGCAGGTGTTTTCTTCAGATGAAGAGATCCACCAGCAGAGTGGTCCAATGACATCTTGGACAATTCAGACAGACCATCATAGAATATACATAAGATGCTCCATTCTGAAAGCATGTTAGAAGGACACCTTCTGATCAATTGCTTGTATCTTTCCCAAGCTTCATAGAGGGATTTACCTTCCTTCTGTCTGAAGGTTTGGACTTCCACTCTAAGCTTGCTCAACTTTTGAGGTGGAAAGAATTTGGCCAAGAAAGCATTGACCAACTTTTCCCAAGAGTTCAGGCTTTCTTTAGGTTGTGAGTCCAACCATATCCTAGCTCTGTCTCTTACAGCAAAGGGAAAAAGCATAAGTCTGTAGACCTCGCGATTAACCCCATTGGTCTTAACAGTGTCGCAGATTTGCAAGAATTCAGCTAAGAACTGATGAGGATCTTCCAATGGAAGTCCATGAAACTTGCAATTCTGTTGCATTAGAGAAACTAATTGAGGCTTAAGCTCAAAGTTATTTGATCCAATTGTAGAAATTGAGATGCTTCTTCCATAGAAGTCAGAAGTTGGTGCAGTAAAGTCACCAAGCATCTTCCTTGCATCTCCACCATTGTTGTTGGGTTCAGGTGCCATGTCTTCTACTTTTTCAAAAATTTCTGTAAGGTCCTCTCCAGAGTGTTGTGCTTTAACTTCTCTTAGCTTCCTCTTCAGAGTCCTTTCAGGTTCAGGATCAGCTTCAACAAGAATGTTCTTATCCTTGTTCTTGCTCATATGAAAAAGAAGAGAACAAAGAGAGAAGAGGAATCCTCTATGTCACAATATAGAGATTCCTTTATGTGAGTAGAAGAATGGAAGAATAGAAGAATGAGGTAGAGAGAGAAATTCGAACACAGAGAGAGAGGGTTCGAATTATTAGATGAAGAGAAGTGTTAGTAAATAAATAAATAAATAGAAAGAGATGAGAGATAGAGAGAGTATTCAAATATTAATTAAAATAAAAGAAAAATATTTTTGTTTTTATTTTAATTATGAGTTAGAATTCGAAATTTAAGAAAAGAAATAAAATAAAATTAGAATTTAAAACAATTAGTTAATTAAAAAGAATTTTGAAAAAGTGGTTAGTGATTTTCAAAAATTAGAAGTGGAAAAGTAGTTAGGTGGTTTTAAAAAAGATAAGAAATAGTAAACTTTTTAAAATTAAAACAAACAAGTCAAGTGGTTAATTGAAAAAGATTTGAAAATAAATTTTGAAAAGATAAGAAGTTAGAAAAAGATTTGAAAGAGAAATTTAAAAAGATTTGATTTTGAAATTTAAAGTTGATGACTTGACTAACAAGAAGCTAAAAGATATGATTCTAGAATTTAAAGATTGAACCTTTCTTAATAGGAAAGTAACAAACATGAAATTTTTGAATCAAAACATTAATTGTTAGCAATGATTTTTGAAAATATGAAATAGATTAAGAAAAAGATTTTGAAAAATTTATTTTGAAGAATTTTTGAAAAACATGAAAGAAAAATGAAAAAGATTTAATTTTTGAAAAAGATTTGAAAAGATAAAGTTTTTAAATTAAAATTTTTGACTTGACTAATAAGAAACAACTAAATTTTAAAAATTATTTACTAAGTCAACCCAAAATTTCGAAATTTATGAGTAAAATAAGCGAAAGATATTATTTTTTATTTTTTTTGAATTAATGAAGAAAGAGAAAAACAACAAAATGACACAAGACATAAGAATTTAAGATTAAAACAAATAATGCATGCAAGAACACTTTGAATGTCAAGATGAACACCAAGAATACTTTTGAAGATCATGATGAACATCAAGAACATATTTTTGAAAATTTTTTAAGAAAAGAAAGACATGCAAGACACCAAACTTAGAAATTTTTAGTGTTTAGACACTATGAATTCGAAAATGCATATGAAAAATAAGAAAATACACAAAACAAGAAAAATTAAAGATCAAACAAGGAAAATCATCAAGAACAACTTGAAGATCAAAGAAGAACACATGATGAATTTTCGAAAATTCAAGAAAAATTAAAAACATGCAATTGACACCAAACTTATAATTTGACACAATACTCAAACAAGAAACATAAAATTTTTTTGGTTTTTATGATTTTAATAAAATTTTGCATATTTTTCGAAATTATTTTGGAAAAAGAAAATAAAGAAATTCAAAATTTTTAATAAGAATTCCAAGATTCATGCAATGTTAGTCTAAAGCTTCGGTCCAAAACAATTAGACATGGCCAAATGGCTAGCCAAGCTTTAGCATAACAAATACAGACATGTCCTTTCTACAATGGAAAGTGGAAACCTCGGTCCAAAAGATTAGACATGGCTTAACAGGTAGCCAGGCTTCAACATATCTCAAGAAGCTCTAGAATTCATTCTTAAAAATTTTTATGAATTTTTCGAAAACAAAAAGTTTTTTGTTTTTTTTTTTCGAAAATAAAATAAAAAGCTTAAACATAAAATAAAATTACCTAATCTAAGCAACAAGATGAACCGTCAGTTGTCCAAACTTGAACAATCCCCGACAACTACGCCAAAAACTTGGTGCACAAAATTGTGATCACACTTTCCACAACTCCGCACAACTAACCAGCAAGTGCACTGGGTCGTCCAAGTAATAAAACCTTACGCGAGTAAGGGTCGATCCCACAGAGATTGTCGGCTTGAAGCAAGCTATGGTCATCTTGTAAATCTTAGTCAGGCGGATTCAAATGGTTATGAGGTTTTGATAATTAAAAGATAAATAAAACATAAAATAAAATAGAGATACTTATGTAATTCATTGGTGGGAATTTCAGATAAGCGTTTGGAGATGCTTTGTTGCTTCTGAACCTCTGCTTTCCTATTGTCTTCTTCCAACCAAGCGTGCTCCCTTCCATGGCAAGCTGTATGATCCTCTCGGATGAAAAATACCAGGTACGATTTCTGCACGGCTAATCAACTGTCGGATTTCTCGTCTCGGATGAAAAATACCAGGTACAGCTACCGCACGGCTAATCATCTGTCGGTTCTCACTAGCGTCGAAATATGATCTCTCTATCCTTTTGCACACTGTCACTGCACCCAACATTCGCGAGTTTGAAGCTCGTCACAGTCATCCCTTCCCAGATCCTACTCGGAATACCACAGACAAGGTTTAGACTTTCCGGATCTCAAGAATGCTGCCAATTGGTTCTAGCCTATACCACGAAGATGCTAATCTAATGGACTCGGTCCGTGGATTAGAGACCCAAGAGAATATACTCCGGCTGTCATCCAATGACTACGTTGAACATCATGTAGACCGCTTGTGGTTGTCAGGCACGCGGATCTTGGCTAAGCGAGTAACGAAGATAGTGGGTGATTGTCACGGGTCACCCCTTCATTCTGACTTAACTGAATTAAATACGAGAGTATATCTTGGAGAAGAAGTAAGCATGAATTGAAAGAGAAACAATAGTACTTGCATTAATTCATGAAGAACAGCAGAGCTCCGCACCTTAATCTATGAGGTGTAAAAACTCCACCGTAGAAAATACATAAGAGAAAAAGTTCTAGGTATGGCCGAATGGCCAGCCTCCAAAACGTAACATATGATGATGAAGTATCTAAAGATATCCCCTAATACAATAGTAAAAAGTGCTATTTATACTAAACTAGTAACCTAGGTTTACAGAAAATGAGTAACTAAGTGCAGATAGTACAGAAATCCACTTCTGGGGCCCACTTGGTGTGTGCTTGGGCTGAGCATTGAGCTTTACGTGCATAGGCCATTCTTGGAGTTAAACGCCAGCTTGGGTGCCAGTTTGGGTGTTTAACTCCAGTTCTAGTGCCAGTTCCGGCGTTTTACTCTAGAAAAAGGTCTCTAGTGGGCGTTTGAACGCCATTTTGGCCCATCAAATCTCAGGCAAAGTATGGACTATTATACATTGCTGGAAAGCCCAAGATGTCTACTTTCCAATGCAATTGAGAGCGAGCCTACTGGACTTTTGTAGCTGTAGAAAATCTACTTCGAGTGCAGGAGGGTCAGAATCCAACAGCATCTGCAGTCCTTTCTCCGCCTCTGAATCAGATTTTTGCTCAGGTCCCTCAATTTCAGCCAGAAAATACCTGAAATTACAGAAAAATACACAAACTCATAGTAAAATCCAGAAATGTAGATTTTGCATAAAAACTGATAAAAATAAAATAAAATATAACTAAAACATACTAAAAACTATGTAAAAACAATGCCAAATAGGGTAGAAATTATCCGCTCATCAATTCCCTCACCAGATCACCAGAAACACGGTTAATTAAATAATTAACTTGGTGCTAACTAAATACGTGAGTTCTTCCTAATCACTTTAACCCCTTGCTAAATTAATGTTGTTAGATTAAGTTATAAGAATTTGGTTGCCCCAAAAATTTTGTTTGCGTTCATTAATTTTATTTAAATTTCCTGCCATACGTAATTTTACGCTAAGACAAAATTCAATAGCCAATCCTACGATTGTCAGTAGTAGAACATACTAACATAGCATATTCAGGTTATTTTAATTAATGGAAAGTTCTATGGTGTGGATTCAATATATTATCCATATGTGTGGATCCTATGTGGAAGAGTTCACAATGAAACACGTGTGTGAGGGAGAAGTGTAACAAGATACCCTTGCATCATGCATGTTGACAGCGACAGAAACGCTACAGAAGTTCTCTCTTCATTTAACTGTCATTAGGGTGTAAATGAAAAAGTAATCTGTTTTATTTGTGTATAATTTTCTTTTGTTTTTGGGCTTTTATAGCTGAGGACTTTTTATTAGGTTAGGTTAAGAGGCTTGAGTGGATGATTTTTTTTGTTTTCCATATATATTAAGATATATTTGCCTATAAAACCCATACCCAACTCAAATTGTCCACAAGAAATATTTTTAAAGAACAAAAAAGAAGTTTGAAAAGATTTTATTCTGTGACCAAAAAATAAAATTTAGTGTTGATGAAAAAAGGGGTGAAGAAGGTCTCTCTCAAAAGACCGAAAACAAAAAGAATAACACGTTTCTCACTTCTCACCTATTCTCAGTCTCACTTATCATCTACACCAGAGAAGGGAGACTTCACCTGAACCCTAGCACCGCTGACTCTATACCTTCTCCATCGCTGAGCTACTCTCGTCGCCCAAGAGGTGCAGTCGATTTGGGAATTGCCCCCACGGAGCCTCCATTTGCCAGGTCGGCGTCGCTGTACAGAGAACAGATGTGAGGATTGTTTCATCACCGACGCTCAATGTTTCTCCATCGTCGTTGTCTTTTTGGAGTCATTGTAGTGTTGTTCTCCTCGGTGTTGCAGTGGTAGGTTCTCTCCTTGGCCGGTCTCCCTTGTTAAAATCATTCTCTCTACCACTGGTTCACTATTATGTGAATCTTTTTTTGAGTTAATTGTTTTATGATTTTCTGAGTTTTGAGATAAATATGATGCTGCTCGTTGTTAAATGTGAGTTAAATTTTGATTGTTGTTAAAAATTGCTGAGTTAATAGAGTTTGTTGTTAATTTTGTTAGTTAGCAAGGATCTGTTTTTGTGTTGCGTTAACAGGGATCTGTATTTGTTGAGTTAATAGAGTTGATTCTTCTTTGCTGATTAATTGATGCTCGCTTTGTTTCGAGATGGTTTAAAGTACTTTATGTCTGTAAAAAAAATAATGCAGTATATGAAAACAAATATTAAAAAATTATTAGTCAAGAACATTCACGTTTATAATCTGAGCCATTTAATAAATGATGAAATACAATATTCATGTAATTATTAAAGGGCTGTATGTGTTTGATTGTCTTCCACTTTTCAACATGAATAAGCAAACTTCTCATTGTCAAACTAGTTATTCTCTTAGTGCTGAGTTTTGATTGAATCTTATACTTTGAATACACTAAGACAATAACAAAGTTTTGGATCAATTCACTTCCATTGTACACCTAAGTCATATATATCCTTCCCTTGTTGTTTATTCTCTTTTATGTTACTTAGGTTGCTTGATTGTGGGAAATACACTCTTTTTGAGCATTTGGCTGTCTTATACATGTCTTTCCTCAATTGAGTATCTGTTTACCTTTTTGGCTCTATTATGCATTGCTTGATTATATCCTCCTTTGATGAGCGGATAATTTATACGCTTTTTGGCATTGTTTTTAGTATGTTTTTAGTAGGATCTAGTTACTTTTAGGGATGTTTTCATTAGTTTTTATGTTAAATTTACATTTCTAGACTTTACTATGAGTTTGTGTATTTTTCTGTGATTTCAGGTATTTTCTGGCTGAAATTGAGGAACTTGAGCAAAAATCAAATTCAGAGGTTGAAGAAGGACTGTTGATGCTGTTCGATTCTGACCTCCCTGCACTCAAAGTGGATTTTTGGGAGCTACAGAACTCAAAATGGCGCGCTTCCAATTTCTTTGGAAAGTAGACATCCAGGGCTTTCCAGCAATATATAATAATCCATACTTTGGTCGCGTTTAGATGACGCAAAAGGGCGTTGAACACCAGTTCTACGCTGCAGTCTGGAGTTAAACGCCAGAAACACGTCACGAACCAGAGTTGAACGCCAGAAACACGTTACAACCTGGCGTTCAACTCTAGAAAGAGCCTCTGCACGTGTAACATTCAAGCTCAGCCCAAGCACACACCAAGTGGGCCCCGGAAGTGGATTTATGCATCAATTACTTACTTCTGTAAACCCTAGTAGCTAGTTTAGTATAAATAGGACTTTTTACTATTGTATTAGAGATCTTTGGTCTCAGTTTTAATCTATTGTTCATCTTAGGAGACTATTGATCACATTTAGGGGGCTGGCCTCTCGGCCATGCCTAGACCTTCATCACTTATGTATTTTCAACGGTAGAGTTTCTACACTCCATAGATTAAGGTGTGGAGCTCTGCTGTTCCTCATGAATTAATGCAAAGTACTACTGTTTTTCTATTCAATTCAACTTATTCCGCTTCTAAGATATTCATTCGCACTTCAACATGAATGTGATGAACGTGACAATCATCATCATTCCCCCACGAACGCGTGCCTGACAACCACTTCCGTTCCACCTTAGATTGGATGATTATCTCTTGGATCTCTTAATCAGAATCTTCGTGGTATAAGCTAGATTGATGGTGGTGATGATCGAGTCAACTGAATAAAATTAACTTGAGTTCACAATTCCTAGCCAGCTCATAGTGAAAGACTAGATTTAGTGAAATTCAAGCCAACTAGCAACCTTCAATTACCAATCAACAAGAGATTTTGACAATTCAAGAGTCTCTAAATTATCAACCCAAGTCAAGAATACAAAAAATCTACTCCAAAATCCTTCCAAGCATTTTATCAAACACTTGGAAGGCATAAAAGGAAAGCATAATAAAAGTGCAAGAATAATAAAATCTACCAAGTATATCAATAAAAAGACATCAAACATTAAATTGCATTAAAAGTAAATGGAAATCCAACAAGGGTTCATCAACATAAAAGTAACAAAATAAAGGAAATGAACAAGAGAAACTAAGAAGATTAGAGTAGTAGCAACAAGAAATTAAAAGGAAAGCTAAATCAAAACAAGAATTAAAAGTTGGATTTAAGAAAATTAAATCTAAACTACCCTAAATTCTAGAGAGATGAGAGAGCTTCTCTCTCTAGAATTCTACCCTAAAACATGATGAAAACTAAAACTATGACTACTTGTGTTGACTCCCCTTCAATCCTTGGCTTGAATAGCATCAGAAATGAGTTGGGTTGGGCCCAAAGTGCTTCAGAAATCGCTGGGGGCGATTTCATCTTTAGTGGGCCGAGCAGCATCGACGCGCGCGCACAATGTGCGCGTGCGCGCCCCTATACCCGAAGCAACATATGGCAAATTTTATATCATTTCTAAGCCCCGGATGTTAGCTTTCCAACGCAACTAGAACCGCTTTATTTGGACCTCTGTAGCTCAAGTTATGGTCGATTGAGTGCCAGGAGGTCGGACTTGACAGCTTTACGGTTCCTTCATTTCTTCATGAGTTCTCCCACTTTGCATGCTTTTCTCCTCACTTCTTCCATCCAATACTTGCCTTATAAACCTGAAATTACTCAACAAACACATCAAGGCATCGAATGGAATTAAAGTGGATTAAAATCATCAATTTTAGGCTCTAAAAAGTATGTTTTCACATTTAAGCACAAATCAAGCGAGAATTACAAAACCATGCTATTTCATTGAATAGATGTGAGAAAAGGTGATAAAATCCCCCAAAATAAGTACAAGTTAAACCACAAAATCGGGGTTTATCAAATCTCCCCACACTTAAACTAAGCATGTCCTCATGCTAAAATCAAGAGAGAACAAAGGGTATCAACATTTATTCAATGTAAATAAACTATATGCAACCTAAACTATATGAATGCAACTAAATGCAAAAATGATTCTACCTACTTGGTTAAAAATAAATTAATCCTCCAAGAGCATGTATAAACGGGTAGGGCTAAGGTCATATGACGACTCATGAATCCTACCAATTCAAGTATAAGAATGAAGTACAAGTAGACTTGCAAGAAGAAAAGCTCATGAAAGCCGAGAACAAGGAATTGAGCATCGAACCCTCACCGGATGTGTATCCGCTCTAGTCGCTTTAGTGTATAGGGTCGATCACTCAATTCGCTTCTAATCATGCTTTCTATGATTTGTTTTTTATCTAACAATCAACAATTATTCAGTGCATGCATACATTCATCATGAGGACTTGTTCATAGGTTGTAATGGGGCTAGGGTTAAGGTAAGGATGTATATTTGGTCAAGTGGACTTGAAATTTGAATCTTTGATTACCTTAAACTTTCCACCTAACCTGTATAGCAACCTATACAATTTAGGCTATCCTAACTACCCATTTTTTCACTTTTCACATACTCATGCATTTTCTTTTTGATTACAACTCATATGCATTGATCTTTATTGAGCTTCACTTTACTTTGGGGCATTTTGTCCCTTTTTTATTTCTTTTCCTTTCTTTTTCTTTTCTTTCTAATTTTTTTTCTTTTTCTTTTTCTTTTTAAACTATATACAAGAACATCAATGCATAAGGTCTATACATTTTATCAATATATGAGTATGTACCCAATTCCTAATATTTACAACAAAAACACAAAACTACCCTTTTTATTCACCCAATGTCCCACGACTTCCCACACTTGAATGATACACACACACACTAGCCTAAGCTAATCAAAGATCCAAATAAAGGACATTTATTGTTTTTCACTTTAAGGCTTGTAATGTTCTAAATTAAGAACAAATGTGTTAATCATAGGCTCAAATTGGCTAACAATGGATGATAAGAGGTAAGGCTATTTGGGTAAGTGAGCTAAGGAAACAATGGCCTCAATCATATAAATGCATGAATACACAAAATAATGGACATAGAGAATCAAACAAATCAAAGATTACAATCATAGAAAGAGAACAATGCACACAAGAATGAACATAAGTGGTTATAAGATGTAACCACACAATTAGGCTCAAAACTCACATGCTTGTGTTCTTAGCTCAAAAACCATGTTCCAAAATAAATTCTTCAAGAAAGTTTGTCACAAAAAATTTTTTCAAATTGGTAGGGTGCCCTAAAAACAGTTTTCTTGGAAAAGAAATCATCACCCTAACCAAGTAGTCCTAACATAAAAAGAAGTGGTAAAATATGTACAACTTCTAACTAACATGAAATCTATCATGCAATGCAACAACTAATCTAACAAAGACAAAAATTAAAAATTGGTGTTGAAAAATGAAGTTGTTACCCATGGAGATCGGTCGGACGACCTCCCCACACTTAAAAATTTGCACCGTCCTCGGTGCATGCAAAGAAGAGCAAGGTGGACGGGTTGCTACAATTGATGAGCTCCTTCAAAAGGTTGTGCGGATGAACTTGTTTGTTGCCCCATTTAGAAGCTTTCTCATTCCTTTCCTTCTTGGTGGCCAACCTAAAAGGAAAGAGAAAGAAAGGAAATTAAGCCTACAACAAAGATATCAAAGCAAATAGAGCATAGGCGGGGGCTAATGCCAAATAAGAATAAGGTTCTCCACTACATGGTAGCTACAACATATGAGTGAGAAAGCAATTCAAACAAAGGCATATTAACTAATATCAAACAAGTCAAGAGGCTCTTTTTTTTTTACCGGTGCGGACGCGCACAGTATGCAGACGCGTGCCTGACCGAGTTGGCGACCGGCGCGGATGCGCCAAGTGCGCCTGCGCGTCAGTGCGGGCACAGAATAGGCACAATTATGGTACAACTCTCTGATTTTTGTACCAGGAGGGCAGGTGGCGCTATCGGCGCGTGCGCGCATAGCGTGCGTGCGCGTGCATTGTGCAATTGGCTTATGGACGCGTACGCGCCAGGTGCGCGCACGCGCGAGTTGGTTTATGCCTCGCGCACAAAGTAGGCGCAAGTTAGGCACAACTCTCTGGAATTTGGCTTGGAGGTGGAATCTTTGCATCCACGCGTACGCATTCATGGCGCGTCTGCGTGGATGATCGAAAATGCTTGAGGCGCGCGTACGCGCCAGGTGCGCGCACGCCCGGGTTGGTGCTCTGTTTTTCAAAATTTTTCAAGTTCTTACACCAAACCAAGCATTCCAAACCACCCTACAGCTAACCAAACACCATAAAACCTTATTTAACATGATAAACTACTGAATAAACTCAACAACTAAGCTACAAACTTAAGACACAAATCTAATGAAACAAACCAACAACCAAAATATTAAAACAAAAGTTTGCAAAGAAGAAAACTACCTAACAACAACTCAAATCACTTATTAACCAAATCTAAAAGACAGTGGAAAGCGTTTACCATGGTGGGGTGTCTCCCACCTAGCACTTTTAGTTTAAGTCCTTAAGTTGGACAATTGGAAAGCTCCTTGTTATGGTGGTTTGTGCTTGAATTCATCTTGGAACCTCCACCAATGCTTGGTTTTCCTTTGTGCTCCAAAATATCCAATGAGTTGCAACAAGTCTTGATGGAGTCCTTCACAAGCTAAGGGCTCCCAAAATTGATCCTCATATATACCCGGATCCCAAATCTTGTTTCTACACCCATCTTCAAGTTGATCATCACAATTCCAATTGGGTGAGAAGTGATCCGAATTCTCAAGTAAACACCAAAGCATCTTCCTAGACCCTTTTGGTTGAGGACTATACCAACCATTGCACTTAGACTTTGAGTTTCCAACCATAAGGAACCTTGATTGGCGTTTCCACCCACTACTCAATTTCCTTTTGTTCTTAACCCCACAAAGAGCTCTAAGTTGCCCATCATTTTCAATCAAACCATATTCAAGTGGGAAAGTAAAGATTAGAGATAAGGATTTTACCCACTTGAACGTTGTGTAGGATGGTGGCTTAGGAAGGGACGTCTCCAATGGTCTTGTAAGTTCCATTCCCTTGTGCTCTTCTTTGAATACCTCCACCCCTTGGCAAGCTTCTTCAACCTTCACCTCTTGAAAATGATCTTCACATTCAATTACTTCCTCACCAACTTCTTCTAGCTCTTTTCCACTCTTTATGTCACAACTTGGAGGTCATGTGGAACTTGTCTCAACATCCACCTCAATTTCAAGAGGGGAAGATTCCTTAAGTACCAAAGGATCATGTGTTGGTGTGGGATCATCTTCAAGAGGAAGATTTGCCATTTGCTCACCTTCTTCCAATTCTTCATCATTCATTATATGCTTAGGAGGTTGCGCATTATCCTCCTCAACACCAAATTCAAGCTCATTGGAAGAAGGTTCAACAACTTCCATTCCAACCATAAGGAACCTTGATTGGCATTTCCACCCACTAACCAATTCTCTCCTACTCTTGACTCCACAAAGAGCTCTAAGTTGCCTATCCGTCTCAAGCAAACTATATTCAAGTGAGAAATTAAAGCTTAGGGATAAGAGTTTTACCCACTTGAATGTTGTGTTGGATGGTGACTTAGGAAGGGACGTCTTCAATGGTCTTGTAAGCTCCATTCCCTTGTGCTCTTCTTCGAATACCTCCACCTCTTGGCAAGCTTTTTCAACTTCAATTCCTTGCCCACCAACTTCTTCCACACATTCTTCATTGGTGGAGCTTGCCTCTTGATCATCCTCTTCCAATCTTTCATCATTCATACTATGCCTTGGAGGTTGCGCATTATCCTCCTCAACACCAAATTCAAGCTCATTGGAAGAAGGTTCAACAACTTCCACAAAATCGTCAACAATGTCATTTGGTGTGGAAGTGTTCCCAAACTTGGAATTCACCTCTTGTTCAACTTCTCCTAGCTCTTCAACCACTTCTTCTTCTTCAACAATCTCTCCCTCCTCCACTTGTTGCAAGACATACCCCATCTCCTTGTCCTCATGTTTAGACTCTAAAATCTCCTTCATGCTTCTTTCTTCGGTTGATTTCTCACACTCATCCGTGGAGATGCCTTGCTTGTTGCATGAGTCCCATGAGTCCAAGTTGGCTTTAATTTTGGCAAGGTTAGCCTCAATAGCTTCATAATTCCTCCTTTGGGCTTCCTCTTGCTCCTTTTGACGGATTATTGCTTGAAGCCGATCCATTTCTTCCTTGAGACGATCCATTGACTCTTGGATGGATGGATGTGGGTGTTCTTCCTTGGAGGGTTGTGGTGGAAAGGGAAAATCATTATGTGGTTGAAAGTTATTATACATGGGAGGTGATTCATCTTGGTAATAGTATGGAGTTGGTGGTTCTTAAGGGTATTGGTGGTGGAATTAGGGTGGTTCTTCATATGGTTCATATGGTTCACAAGGTGGTTGGTGTGGTGGATATGGGTTAGGGTCATATGGAGGTGTTTGGTGAAAAGGGGCTTGTGAGTAAGGTGGTTCAAAATTATGTTGAGGAGGTGGTTCATAGGCATATGGTGGTAGTGCTTGATTATCACAAAAAGAGTCACCATAGCCATTGAATTGACATGTATTAGGATGGTAATTATACCTATAAGTATCCGGAGGTTGTTGCCAATAGGAGTGATCAATTCCTTGAGGCTCCTCCCATCTTTGTTGGTTCCATCCATAATGAGTGTCGTCATTGAAGTTCACATTTCCTACAACACAATTAGAACCAAACTCATAGCCAAGGTGAGAATTCATGATAGCAAGAGAAAAGGAAAAGTAAAATCAAATAAGAAACAAAGAAAACCAAATCCTAAAACTAGTAAAACTAGCAAGTAATCCAAAAATCAAGCTATTCACAATATTCACATATATACAATAACCAATAAAACAACACCATTGCAACTCCCCGGCAACGGCGCCATTTTGATGATCAGACTCTTGTTGATATAGAATTTCCTCAATTGAATGAATTCTCGTTGTAAAGTATAGTTCTACACCAACGAAGAATCCTCACATGCAAAAATTTTGGTTGTCACAATTAACAAACCCCAAATAAGAATTAACCGGAGTATTTTGGACTCCGGGTCGTCTCATAAGGAGTTGCAATAAAGTGCTCAATTATTGGTTATGGAGTATATTTTGGGGTTTTTGGGATAAGAGACATGGAATGTAAATAGCAATGAAAATAAACTAACAACTAAAAAGTCTTGGCAAGGTTAGGTGGTCAAGGATCTCTATCCTAATCACTAACCACAACATGAGAATTGGCAAGGATCAACCCCACTAAGTTAACCCCTAACTAATAGTAGAGGAAAGTCAAGTGAGCTATGTCAATCCAAGTCCATAAGTCCTAGTTCTACACCTAATCAATTGGTGAGATCTAGCGTTAATGGCTCCCAATCATCAATCACTTGGACATTAGTAACTCAAGAGTTCCTAAGTTACTTTCCCAAGCCAAGAGCACAAAAATCTACACTAGAATCCAACCAAGCATTTTATCAAACACTTGGAAGGTATAAAAAGGAAGCATGGTAAATATGCAAGAATGATAAAAGCTAACAACTACCAATTGCAAGAAAAGTAAATTCACAACTCAAATCAACAATTAAAAGAACATCAAATATTAAATTGCATTAAAAGGAGATCCAAATCCAACAAGTATTCATCAACATAAAAGAGAGTAAAAAGGGAAATTAACAAGAGAGAGCAAGAGAGTTACACTACTAGAGCATGAAAATGTAGAAGAAACAAGATGAAAGCAAGGAATTAAACATGGATCTATGAGAGATTAACCTAAACCTAACCTAATTCTAGAGAGAAGAGGGAGCTTCTCTCTCTAGAAACTAACCTACATGATGCTAATGCTACCCACAATTGCTCCCCCTTTGCCTAAGCTTGAATTTTGCATGAAATAGCATTAGAAATGAGTTGGGTTGGGCCCAAAGTGCTTCAGAATTCGCTGGGGGCGAATTCACTTTAGTGGGCCACGGTAGCATCGGCGCGCGCGCAAAGTAATATATGGCAAATTTTATATCATTTCGAAGCCCCGGATGTTATCTTTCCAACGCAACTGGAACCGCCTCATTTGTACCTCTGTAACTCAAGTTATGGTCGTTTGAGTGCAAAGAGGTCGGCTTGACAGCTTTACGGTTCCTTCATTTCTTCATGAGTTCTCCCACTTTGCATGCTTTTCTCCTCACTTCTTCCATCCGATACTTGCCTTATAAACCTGAAATCACTTCAACAAATACATCAAGGCATCGAATGGAATTAAAGTGAATTAAAATTACCAATTTTAGGGCCTAAAAAGTATGTTTTTACTTTTAAGCACAAATCAAGGGAGAATTACAAAACCATGCTATTTTATTGAAAAAGGTGATGAAATCCCCCAAAATAAGCACAAGATAAACTACAAAATCGGGGTTTATCAAATATTCCCACACTTAAACTAAGCATGTCCTCATGCTAAAATCAGGAAAGAAGCAAAGGGTATTAACATTTATTCAATGCAAACTAACTAAATGCAATCTATCTATATGCAACATATTTACATGAATGCAATGGCTTAGTCAAAATGAATCAATCTCCAAGAATACGCATGCAAGCACAAGTGCTAAGGCAATAGCAATCAAAGCAAACCACAATTGAATTGAATATTGAAAGATTTTACAAACTTGCAAGAAAATAGATGATCATGGGTGGAAACATGTAATTGAGCAATCGAACCCTCACCGGATGTGTATCCGCTCTAGTCACTCAAGTGTATGGGGTTGATTCACTCAATTCTCCCCTAATCATGTTTTCCAAGATTTGTTTTTCATTCATTTCAAAATTTTTTTTTCATAAAGTATATATACAAGTACCAATGCATATGGTTTTACATTTGATTAATACATGAGTATGTACCTAATTTCCAAAATTTTTCAATAAAAATATAAACACACTTTTATCTCTACCCAACGTCCCCAACTCTCCCAAAATCAAATAATGAACACTCTCACTAGCCTAAGCTAATCAAAGATCCAAACAAGGGACATTTATTGTTTTTTACTTAGGCTTGTAATGTGCTATAATTAAGAATAAGTGGGTTAAGCATAGGCTCAACATTTGGCTAACAATGGAAGATAAGAGGTAGGCTTATTTGGGTAAGTGAGCTATTTGAACAATGGCCTCAATCATATAAATGCATGTATACACAAAATAATGGACATATAGAATCAAACAAATCAAAGATTACAATCATAGGAAGAGAATAATGCACACAATAATGAAAATAAGTGGTTATATATGATGTAACCACACAATTAGTCTCAAATCTCACATGCTTGTGTTCTTAGCTCAAAAATCATGTTCCACAAACTATATAATTCAAGCAAGTTCTAAAAATTTTTTTTTTTAATTGGGGTGCTCTATAGATAAAATCCTTGAAAAATATCATGATTTTGACTAAGCTTAATATATACATATGCAAAATAATAAAGTGCAACTAGGAATCCTAAAATGAAATGCAAAAGTGTTGGGATTAGGAACTTGTCACCCAAAAATGCCGAGCGGTCGGACGACCTCCCCACACTTAAAAGTTTGCACCGTCCTCGGTGCACTCAAAGATGAGCAAGGGGTACGGCGACTCTCCCAGTTGCTACCTTCAGCTGGTAGGTCAACCGGTTGCTGCGTGTTCTTCCTTCCGCTTCCATTTTTGCTTATAGTGCATCAATCATGAAAAACAAAATAAACACCGTAAGATAAGAAAATACAAAAGCTAGGAAGCGTACATTGTTGGAATGAGGTAAGAACCACTAGAATGGAGTGAGTGGATTAGTGTGACATTGATGAAAAATAGGTGTGTGGGTTCTAAAATTGCGTGCGGTTTAGAACACACACACACTAGTAAAAAAAGTTTTGTCACAATTACACAGAAAACATGTACTTCACTCATTCTAGTGTGCTTGATATACTTTAAAAGACTTGTAGGTTAAGGCAACCAAACAAGTAGTGAAGAAGCATAAAAGCATTCAAGCAAAAATCAAGCAATTGTGAAATTGGATAATGTATGGACATTGATTGATGTGTAGGTAGACTTAGTGAACAAAATGGTATATGAAACTTACACCACAATCAATGACACCTATTGAAGTTATTGCAACACCTAAGTGACATAGAAGTGAAATACATGGATGCTATGGAACTTAGGAAAAAGAATATAGTAGTGAAAATCAATCACATAGCAAGCATGATCCACAAAGCTTGAAAAGCTCAAAAATATGTCACTAGGTAAGCTTCCGATCCAATTTCACAATTCCACAATCTCAATGCATGAAATAGGTGATGATCAATTAGAACAAGCATCCTAAAAAAATGCATTGATAATGTACAATTGCCTAACAATGGATGATGAATGCATGGTGGCCAAAACATGCAATTCAAAGAGTTAAGATGCATGAAGGCAACGTAACATGTACTTGGTATTCAAAAAGCATTAAACATCAAAAATTCCAAACCAAGTAACCAGATATAACCTCAACACAGAATCCAACAATGACAATAACAACAATGATGTTAAACTAACATCCTATCAATAAGCAGCAGCAGTAAACAGTAAACAAGATTAGTAATCCAACACTTATAATGGAAAACAAAAATTAAACAAAAATTAAACTTAACTAACTAAGAAAAATGGTGGTATATGATGTTTGATAGTGTTGGATGATGTTTGAAGGGTGGAAAGAAAAGAAGAGATGAGAGAAGAAGGAAAGAAATGGAGAGAAGAGAAGAAAAGAAGGTGAGTGAAACAGGACAATCCACGCGTGCGCGTCATGTGCGCGTAAGCATGGATGGATGAAATGGAAGCGACGCGGACGCGTATGGTACGCATGCGCGACGGTGGGTTATTTCGAGAGTGGCGCGTCCGCGCAAGCTGCGCGTGCGCGTACCTTTGGGCACAAAGTTGGCACACTCCAGGCACAACTCTCGGGAAAATGTATGGAGGGTGGAAAAAAATCAATCCACGCGTATGCGTACATGGCGCGTCCGCGTGGATGGTCGAAAATGCTTGAGGCGCGCCTACGCGTGGAGTGCGCGTGCGCGTGGGTGGTGCTCTGTTTTTCAAATTTTTCTATGTTTTTGCACCAAACCAAGCATTCCAAACCTCCAAACAACTACCAAAATATCATAAAACCTTATTTAACCTACTAGACTCCCAAATAAACTCAACTAATCAAACAAAACATGAAATTAAACCTAAATTACCAATATTTACAAAGAGGAGAAGGGAAAGATGTTACCATGGTGGGGTGTCTCCCACCTAGCACTTTTGTTTATTGTCCTTAAGTTGGACTTATGGGGAGCTCTTATCAAGGTGGCTTGTGCTTGAATCCATCCTTGAACATCCACCAATGCTTGGACTTCCATTGTGCTTCCTCATTCAAAGATAATAACTCCAAGCTTTGATGGAGTTCTTCACAAACCGTAGGCTCCCAAAGTTGGTCTCTTTTATGTGATCCGGGATCCCAAATCATGTTTCTACACCCATCTTCAAGTTGATCATCACAATTCCAATTGGGTGAGAAGTGATCCGAATTCTCAAGTAAACACCAAAGCATCTTCCTAGACCCTTTTGGTTGAGGACTATACTAACCATTGCACTTAGACTTTGAGTTTCCAACCATAAGGAACCTTGATTGGC
Source organism: Arachis ipaensis (assembly GCF_000816755.2). Lineage (NCBI taxonomy): Eukaryota > Viridiplantae > Streptophyta > Magnoliopsida > Fabales > Fabaceae > Arachis > Arachis ipaensis. The sequence goes on from NC_029793.2 coordinate 104,502,302, forward strand.
GTTTCCACCCACTACTCAATTTCCTTTTGTTCTTAACCCCACAAAGAGCTCTAAGTTGCCCATCATTTTCAATCAAACCATATTCAAGTGGGAAAGTAAAGATTAGAGATAAGGATTTTACCCACTTGAACGTTGTGTAGGATGGTGGCTTAGGAAGGGACGTCTCCAATGGTCTTGTAAGTTCCATTCCCTTGTGCTCTTCTTTGAATACCTCCACCCCTTAGCAAGCTTCTTCAACCTTCACCTCTTGAAAATGCTCTTCACATTCAATCACTTCCTCACCAACTTCTTCTAGCTCTTTTCCACTCTTCATGTCACAACTTGGAAGTAATGTGGAACTTTTTTTAACATCCACCTCAATTTCAAGAGGGGAAGATTCCTTAAGTACCAAAGGATCATGTGTTGGTGTGGGATCATCTTCAAGAGGAAGATTTGCCATTTGCTCACCTTCTTCCAATTCTTCATCATTCATTATATGCTTAGGAGGTTGCGCATTATCCTCCTCAACACCAAATTCAAGCTCATTGGAAGAAGGTTCAACAACTTCCACAAAATCGTCAACAATGTCATTTGGTGTGGAAGTGTTCCCAAACTTGGAATTCACCTCTTGTTCAACTTCTCCTAGCTCTTCAACCACTTCTTCTTCTTCAACAATATCTCCCTCCTCCACTTGTTGCAAGACATACCCCATCTCCTTGTCCTCATGTTGAGATTCTAAAATCTCCTTCATGCTTCTTTCTTCAGTTGATTTCTCACACTCATCCGTGGAGATGCCTTGCTTGTTGCATGAGTCCCATGAGTCCAAGTTGGCTTTAATTTTGGCAAGGTTAGCCTCAATAGCTTCATAATTCCTCCTTTGGGCTTCCTCTTGCTCCTTTTGACGGGTTATTGCTTGAAGTCGATCCATTTCTTCCTTGAGACGATCCATTGACTCTTGGATGGATGGATGTGGGTGTTCTTCCTTGGAGGGTTGTGGTGGAAAGGGAAAATCATTATGTGGTTGAAAGTTATCATACATGGGAGGTGATTCATCTTGGTAATAGTATGGAGGTGGTGGTTCTTGAGGGTATTGGTGGTGGAATTGGGGTGGTTCTTCATATGGTTCATATGGTTCATAAGGTGGTTGGTATGGTGGATATAGGTTGGGGTCATATGGAGGTGTTTGGTGAAAAGGGGCTTGTGAGTAAGGTGGTTTAAAATTATGTTGAGGAGGTGGTTCATAGGCATATGGTGGTGGTGCTTGATTATCACAAAAAGAGTCACCATAGCCATTGAATTGACATGTATTAGGATGGTAATTATACCTATAAGTATCCGGAGGTTGTTGCCAATAGGAGTGATCAATTCCTTGAGGCTCCTCCCATCTTTGTTGGTTCCATCCATAATGAGTGTCGTCATTGAAGTTCACATTTTCTACAACACAATTAGAACCAAACTCATAGCCAAGGTGAGAATTCATGATAGCAAGAGAAAAGGAAAAGTAAAATCAAATAAGAAACAAAGAAAACCAAATCCTAAAACTAGTAAAACTAGCAAGTAATCCAAAAATCAAGCTATTCACAATATTCACATATATACAATAAACAATAAAACAACACCATTGCAACTCCCCGGCAACGGCGCCATTTTGATGATCAGACTTTTGACGGTTTAGAATTTAACTAATGAAGTCTCGTTGTAAGACTAATTAATCATGTCACAAATATAAACAAGAATTTATCTCATTACGTCATCTCCAACAAATAGGGAGAAAGTCTAACGAAACTAGCTAATCTCAATCCAAAAGTCTGCATTTTTTAGGAAAGCGTAGTGCTCGTGCACTCACGTATACGCGTCATCCACGTGTGCGCGTCATCAAGCTTTTTGGCACTTATCACGCGTACGCGTCACCTACGCATGCGCGTCATCTTCAGTGTTGGCGTCAAAGGCGTAGCGTTAACGTCAAAGGCGCTCTTCCATGCGCACACCTCGTCCATGCATACGCGTGGTCTTTCAAGATTATCACTTTCACGCATACACGTCACCCACGCGTACGCGTCACCGGCTAAAAATATCACTCTCACGCGTATGCGTCACACACGCGTACGAGTCACCGGCTGAATTTTCCAACTTCTTTTGCAGGCGCCTTTGGTAAAAATGTAGCGCCAAAGGCTCTCTTCTAGGAATGCAAAGCGCCTTTGAGAAAAGCGTTACACCAAAGGCGCTCTCCTGATATGAGGGACACTTTTGGGAAAAGCGTAGCGCCAAAGGCGCTTTCCCCTGTTTCTTATCTTCTATGCTTCACCCTTTAAGCTCTTTTCTTCTTTTGAGCTTTTTTTGCGCCTTTTGCTTCTTTTTCCACCATTTTCTACAAAATTCATCAAATCAAAATATCAAAGCAATATACAACTTAAGCACAACAAATACTCAATAATTGGGCATTATAAATTATTTTTTGATATAAAAAAGTATAGAAAAACATAACATGATGCGTAGTCATCATTATGCAGTAATTCATTTAATAATTTTACATTCTCTTTAAAAAAATTTGTATAGTGTTACTTAGATGAGGCAAAACGAAAATACAAAATAGAAGCTTGTGCAGATAATAGGATATGACAATTTATAACTTCATGTAGCTCTTGAAAGGTAGGGAAGAAAGAGGTATAATCCACAATCTTCATCCAAATCCGAAGATGTAGTACACTGTATGTATAGTTTTGAATTTTTGAAAGTCCTCAATTGAATTTCTATTTGCCTGTGGCAAGGGGAGTTGCAGAGGCAATAAATAGGCACAATCCAATTAAATAAATGTACATTTGACCTAGAGACCAAGCTAGTAACTAGTAAGTGGGGTACACACATTACACCATTTATTCGCCTCATTTATTGCAACTAAATATGCTCTATAAAATTTGTGATGCTGGATCATTTTGGGTTTCTGTTGGTCTGTTTTTCTGCATAAATCTTTTTGACATGTTTGCAACATTATAAATAATCACTGTGTTTCCCCCCTCCCCCCCATTGCTCGCGTTATTAGCATGCCTAGTTGAAATGCTATTTCACATGTGCAATCTTCCTGTGGCACGGATCAGTCATCTAGGGTCTCTTTATATTGATTTCTAATTTTGTTAATCAAAATTTGTGAGGATTTGAGTATTTGACCCCTTAACCCGCAGATGAATCTTATGTGTTACGAATAACTATGTGTTACTTTTCTTTCTTACTTAGCATTTTGCATCTTACTTTATCTTTTTATTTTCTCTTTTACTTTTTCTTCTATGTATTTTCTGCTTCTTGTCTTTTCTTTTCTAAATATAAATAATATCGTTTGTTTTCCCTTTTTGTTGAGATGAGACGAGTGTAATAATGTTAGCTTCATTGTGCCAGCAAGTGCCACCACTTCACTTCTTTAATTTGACTTTATTACATAATCATTTTGTTTTCAACATTTTCTTTAAATTCGGATAAAATATTTAAAAATATATAAATTTGGAAAACTTTCACATGTGCCAGTGTACTTTACTGGCATACCAATATACAGGATTTAAATATATGGAAGGTTGTTATGCAGATGGAGAATGTTAATGTGATTGCAAATATTCAAAATACCTTGAGGAATGCACCTTCTGTTCTTAGCTAAACAAGGAAGGGTCAAAATGTTATGTCTGCACCGTGGTGGCACAGATGTCAACGTGGCTTACAAACGGCTCATCTCGCAGCTTGTTATGGTGGGGAGAGAAATTGAGCGTGAGCTGCTAAAGTATTTGTAGATTGGGCCACAGTCATCAGGCTGTTATTTAACATTGAAGTATACCTCCTTTTGTATGGCCTAAGCGATTAGTTTGATTTTCTGTGAGATATCAGCTGAAATGAAGTAGAAGGTTAAGGTGGTTACGAAAAGGAAAAAAACAAAGGCTTAAGGATATAGAGCGAAAAAAAGGCTTAGAGTTATCATTATGAAGTGTTTAGCAAGGTTTAGTTTATTTAATTAATTTGTGAGGTAAACATAAAATATTTGAATTAAGAATACTGTTACAATACAATTTTGAAGGATAGTATTTATAAAGGGTTAAACATAGTTTAGTGATTACATAATGTATGTGAAAACTGAGAAAAAATGCAATAGTTCTGTTGGTTATAAAAAAAAGTCAGTTAGGAATTTTTACAAAAATAATCTCGTCAAAGTATAAATCCAAACCAATAAACAACCCTCAATCAAAGTTTAATTTGTTTATGGGAAAGTATTTTTGGGGTTTTGATATTGATAAACAAGAAATTAAAGCTAACAACTAAGAAAGGTCTTGGCAAGGGTTGAGAATTGGAATTATTATCCTCATTCTCATCCTCAATTGTGATGGTAAGTGTAAATTACTCTCACTTAGTTAACCTCTAGCAAATGAAGGAAAGTCAACTGAATAAAATTAACTTGAGTTCACAATTCCTAGCCAGCTCATAGTGAAAGACTAGATTTAGTGAAATTCAAGCCAACTAGCAACCTTCAATTACCAATCAACAAGAGATTTTGACAATTCAAGAGTCTCTAAATTATCAACCCAAGTCAAGAATACAAAAAATCTACTCCAAAATCTAACCAAATTTTTTATCAAACACTTGGAAGGCATAAAAGGAAAGCATAATAAAAGTGCAAGAATAATAAAATCTACCAACTACAATTTGCAAGAAAAGTAAATCAACAACTCAATTCATCAATAAAAAGACATCAAACATTAAATTGCATTAAAAGTAAATGGAAATCCAACAAGGGTTCATCAACATAAAAGTAACAAAATAAAGGAAATGAACATGAGAAACTAAGAAGATTAGAGTAGTAGCAACAAGAAATTAAAAGGAAAGCTAAATCAAAACAAGAATTAAAAGTTGGATTTAAGAAAATTAAACCTAAACTACCCTAAATTCTAGAGAGAAGAGAGAGCTTCTCTCTCTAGAATTCTACCCTAAAACATGATGAAAACTAAAACTATGACTACTTGTGTTGACTCCCCTTCAATCCTTGGCTTGAATAGCATCAGAAATGAGTTGGGTTGGGCCCAAAGTGCTTCAGAAATCGCTGGGGGCGATTTCATCTTTAGTGGGCCGAGCAGCATCGGCGCGCGCGCGCAAAGTGCGTGTGTGCACCCCTATACCCGAAGCAACATATGGCAAATTTTATATCATTTCGAAGCCCCGGATGTTAGCTTTCCAACGCAACTAGAAACGCCTCATTTGGACCTCTGTAGCTCAAGTTATGGTCGATTGAGTACTAGGAGGTCGGACTTGACAGCTTTACGGTTCCTTCATTTCTTCATGAGTTCTCCCACTTTGCATGCTTTTCTCCTCACTTCTTCCATCCAATACTTGCCTTATAAACCTGAAATTACTCAACAAACACATCAAGGCATCGAATGGAATTAAAGTGGATTAAAATCATCAATTTTAGGCCCTAAAAAGCATGTTTTCACATTTAAGCACAAATCAAGGGAGAATTACAAAACCATGCTATTTCATTGAATAGATGTGAGAAAAGGTGATAAAATTCCCCAAAATAAGCACAAGTTAAACCACAAAATCGGGGTTTATCACATAATTTTCGAAAAAAACATCATATAAATGCATGAATACACATAATTTTTAAAGATAAGAAAAATATTTTTCAAAAATCTTTTTCTTATCTTTATCACATAATTTTCGAAAAAAACATCATCAATTAATGTTTTGATTCAAAAATTTCAAGCTTGTTACTTGCTTGTTAAGAAATATTCAAACTTTAAGTTCTAGAATCATATCTTGTAATTTCTTGTGAATCAAGTCATTAATTGTGATTTTAAAAATCAAATCTTTTTCAAAACTAATTTCAATCATATCTTTTCAAAAATATCTTTTTATCTTATCTTTTTCAAAAATTTGATTTTAAAATATCTTTTCTAACTTCTTATCTTCTTATCTTTTCAAAATTGATTTTCAAATTTGTTTCAACTAACTAACTAACTTTTTGTTTGTTTCTTATCTTTTTCAAAACTACCTAACTAACCCTCTCTCTCTAATTTTCGAAAATATCTCCCTCTTTTTTCAAAAATTCTTTTTAATTAACTAATTGTTTCAAAATTCAATTTTAATTTATTTTTTCTTTTAATTTTCGAAAATCACTAACCATTTTTCAAAAATAATTTTCGAAAAATCTCTTTCTCTCTCATCTCCTTCTATTTATTTATTCATCTACTAACACTTCTCTTCATCTCACATCTCTGCTCTCCTCACCCTTGTGTTTCTTTCCTTACATTACATTCTTTTCTTCTACTCACACAGGGACCTCTATACTGTGGTAAAAAGGATCCCTATTATTATTATTTTTCTGTTCCCTCTTTTTCATATGAGCAGGAGCAAGGACAAGAATATTCTTGTTGAAGCAGATCCAGAACCTGAAAGGACTCTGAAGAGGAAACTAAGAGAAGCTAAATTACAACAATCCAGCAAGAACCTTTCAGAAATTTTCGAACAAAAAGAGGAGATGGCAGTCGAAAATAATAATAATAATGCAAGGAGGATGCTTGGTGACTTTACTGCACCTAATTCTAATTTACATGGAAGAAGCATCTCCATCCCCACCATTGGAGCAAACAATTTTGAGCTGAAACCTCAATTAGTTTCTCTGATGCAGCAGAACTGCAAGTTCCATGGACTTCCATCTGAAGATCCTTTTCAGTTCTTAACTGAATTCTTGCAGATCTGTGATACTGTTAAGACTAATGGAGTAGATCCTGAAGTCTACAGGCTTATGCTTTTCCCGTTTGCTGTAAGAGATAGAGCTAGAGTGTGGTTGGACTCTCAGCCCAAAGATA
>NC_029793.2:104509124-104511836 GCF_000816755.2 Arachis ipaensis
TAATGGGACGCCTATGAAGAAGGGAGTTCTTGAAATTGATACTCTGAATGCCATATTGGCTCAGGATAAAATATTGACTCAGCAAGTCAATATGATTTCTCAGAGTCTGAATGGGATGCAAGCTGCATCCAACAGTACTCAAGAGGCATCTTCTGAAGAAGAAGCTTATGATCCTGAGAACCCTGCAATAGCAGAGGTGAATTACATGGGTGAACCCTATGGAAACACCTATAATCCCTCATGGAGAAATCACCCAAATCTCTCATGGAAGGATCAAAAGCCTCAACAAGGCTTTAATAATGGTGGAAGAAACAGGTTTAGCAATAGCAAGCCTTTTCCATCATCCACTCAGCAACAGACAGAGAATTCTGAACAAAATACTTCTAATTTAGCAAACTTAGTCTCTGATCTATCTAAGGTCACTGTGATTTTCATGAATGAAACAAGGTCCTCCATTAGAAATTTGGAAGCACAAGTGGGCCAGCTGAGTAAAAGGATCATTGAAATCCCTCCTTGTACTCTCCCATGTAATACCGAAGAAAATCCAAAAGGAGAGTGCAAGGCCATTGATATAACCATCATGGCCGATTCCAAGGAAGAAGGGGGGACGTGAATCCCAAGGAGGAAGACCTCCTGGGACGTCCAGTGATCAATAAGGAGTTTCCCTCTGAGGAACCAAAGGAATCTGAGACTCATCTAGAGACCATAGAGATTCCATTGAACCTCCTTACGCCCTTCATGAGCTCTGATGAGTATTCTTCTTCTGAAGAGAATGAGGATGTTACTGAAGAGCAAGTTTCCAAGTTCCTTGGTGCAATCATGAAGCCGAATGCCAATTTATTTGGTGGTGAGACTTGGGGAGATGAACCTCCCCTGTTCACCAATGAACTGAATGCATTGGATCAACTGAGATTGCCTCAGAAGAAACAGGATCCTGGAAAGTTTCTGATACCTTGTACCAGAGGCACCATGACCTTTGAGAAGGCTCTATGTGACCTGGGGTCAGGAATAAACCTCATGCCACTCTCTGTAATGGAGAAACTGGGAATCTTTGAGGTACAAGCTGCTAAAATCTCATTAGAGATGGCAGACAATTCCAGAAAACAGGCTTATGGACAAGTAGAGGACATATTAGTAAAGGTTGAAGACCTTTACATCCCTTCTGATTTCATAATCCTAGATACTAGGAAGGATGAGGATGAATCCATCATCCTTGGAAGACCCTTCCTAGCCACAGCAAGAGCTGTGATTGATGTTGACAGAGGTGAATTAGTCCTTCAATTGAATGAGGACTCCCTTGAGTTTAAAACTCAAGGACTTCCTTCTGTAAACATGGAAAAGAGGCACAGTAAGCCTCTCTCAAAACAGAGTCAACCAGAGCCCCCACAGTCAAACTCTAAGTTTGGTGTTGGGAGGCCACAACCAAATTCTAAGTTTGGTGTTGAACTCCCATATCCAAACTCTAAGTTTGGTGTTGGGGAGTCTCAACAATGCTTTGAACATCTGTGAGGCTCCATGAGAGCCCACTGTCAAGTTATTGACATTAAAGAAGCGCTTGTTGGGAGGCAACCCAATTTTTATTTAATTATATTTTTATTAGTTATATGTCTTTATAGGTTCATGATCATGTGGAGTCACAAAATAAATCAAAAAAATTAAAAACAGAATCAAAAGTAGCAGAAGAAAAATCACACCCTGGAGGAAAAGGGAAGGGGAAGGGAAGACAAAAGCTTCCACCTCCGAGTCATGGGAGATGGAAAGATTCATCTCCAAAGCTCATCAAGACCACTTCTATGATGTTGTGGCTAAGAAGAAGGTGATCCCCGAGGTCCCTTTCAAACTCAAGAGAAATGAGTATCTGGAGATCCGACATGAGATCCATAGAAGAGGTTGGGAAGTTCTAACAAACCCCATCCAACAAGTCGAAACTCTAATGGTTCAAGAGTTCTATGCTAATGCATGGATCACAAGGAACCATGATCAAAGTAAGAACCCAAACCCAAAGAATTATCTCACCATGGTTCGGGGGAATTACTTAGATTTTAGTTCGAAAAATGTAAGGTTGGCGTTCAACTTGCCAATGATGGAAGAGAACACACGCCCCTACACAAGGAGAGTCAACTTTGATCAAAGGTTGGACCAAGTCCTCATGGACATATGTATGGAAGGAGCTCAATGGAAGATTGACTCAAAAGGCAAATCGGTTCAACTGAGAAGACTGGACCTTAAGCCTGTAGCTAGAGGATGGTTGGAGTTCATTCAACGCTCAATCATTCCCACTAGCAACCGGTCTGAAGTTACTATAGACCGGGCCATCATGATCCATAGCATCATGATTGGAGAAGAGGTGGAGGTTCATGAGATTATACCTCAAGAACTCTACAAGGTGGCTGACAAGTCCTCCACTAAGGCAAGGTTAACTTTTCCTCACCTCATTTGCCATCTATGCAATTCGGCTGGGATTGATATAGAAGGAGACATTCTCATTGAGGAAGAGAAGCCCATCACTAAGAAAAGGATGGAGCAAATAAGAGAGCCCATTCATGGAGCTCACGAGACGCATGAAGCTCATCACCATGAGATCCCGGAGATGCCTCAAATGCATTTTCCTCCACAAAACTATTGGGAGCAAATCAACACCTCCCTAAGAGAATTAAGTTCCAATATGGGACAACTAAGGGTGGAACATCAAAAGCACTCCATCATGCTTCA
>NC_029793.2:104512303-104520603 GCF_000816755.2 Arachis ipaensis
AAAAGAAGAGTGTGCTTAAGAACCCTGGACACCTCTAATTGGGGACTTTAGCAAAGCTGAGTCACAATCTGAAAAGGTTCACCCAATTATGTGTCTGTGGCATTTATGTATCCGGTGGTAATACTGGAAAACAAAGTACTTAGGGCCACGGCCAAGACTCATAAAGTAGATGTGTTCAAGAATCAACATACTAAACTAGGAGAATCAATAACACTATCTGAACTCTGAGTTCCTATAGATGCCAATCATTCTGAACCTCAATGGATAAAGTGAGATGCCAAGACTATTCAAGAGGCAAAAAGCTACAAGTCCCGCTCGTCTGATTGGAGCTATGTTTCATTGATAGTTTGGAATTTCTAGTATATTCTCTTCTTTTTATCCTATTTGATTTTTAGTTGCTTGGGGACACAATTTAAGTTTGGTGTTGTGATGAGCGGATAATTTATACGCTTTTTGGCATTGTTTTTAGTATGTTTTTAGTAGGATCTAGTTACTTTTAGGGATGTTTTCATTAGTTTTTATGTTAAATTCACATTTCTGGACTTTACTATGAGTTTGTGTGTTTTTCTGTGATTTCAGTATTTTCTGGCTGAAATTGAGGGACTTAAGCAAAAATCAGATTCAGAGGTTGAAGAAGGACTGCTAATGCTGTTGGATTCTGACCTCCCTGCACTCAAAATGGATTTTATGGAGCTATAGAACTCAAAATGGCGCGCTTCAAATTGCGTTGGAAAGTAGACATCCCGGGCTTTCCAGCAATATATAATAGTCCATACTTTGGTCGAGTTTAGACGATGCAAAAGGGCGTTGAATGCTAGTTCTATGCTGCAGTCTGGAGTTAAACGCCAGAAACACGTCACGAACCAGAGTTGAACGCCAGAAACACGTTACAACCTGGCGTTCAACTCCAGAAAGAGCCTCTGCACGTGTAACATTCAAGCTCAGCCCAAGCACACACCAAGTGGGCCCCGGAAGTGGATTTATGCATCAATTACTTACTTCTGTAAACCCTAGTAGCTAGTTTAGTATAAATAGGACTTTTTACTATTGTATTAGAGATCTTTGGTCTCAGTTTTAATCTATTGTTCATCTTAGGAGACTATTGATCACGTTTAGGGGGCTGGCCTCTCGGCCATGCCTGGACCTTCATCACTTATGTATTTTCAATGGTAGAGTTTCTACACTCCATAGATTAAGGTGTGGAGCTCTGCTGTTCCTCATGAATTAATGCAAAGTACTACTATTTTTCTATTCAATTCAACTTATTCCGCTTCTAAGATATTCATTCGCACTTCAACATGAATGTGATGAACGTGACAATCATCATCATTCCCCCACGAACGCGTGCCTGACAACCACTTCCGTTCCACCTTAGATTGGATGATTATCTCTTGGATCTCTTAATCAGAATCTTCGTGGTATAAGCTAGATTGATGGCGGCATTCATGAGAATCCGGAAAGTCTAAACCTTGTCTGTGGTATTCCGAGTAGGATTCAGGGATTGAATGACTGTGACGAACTTCAAACTCGCGAGTGCTGGGCGTAGTGATAGACGCAAAAGGAGGGTGATTCCTATTCCAGTATGATCGAGAACCTCAGATGATTAGTCATGCAGTAACAGAGCATTTGGACCATTTTCACAAGAGGATAGGATGCAGCCATTGACCACGGTGATGCCTCCAGATGATTAGCCATGCAGTGACAGCGCATCGGACCATTTTCACAGAGAGGATGAAAAGTAGCCATTGACAATGGTGATGTTCTTACATAAAGCCAGCCATGGAAAGGAGTAGGATTGATTGGATGAAGACAGCAGGAAAGTAGAAGTTCAGAGGGACGAAAGCATCTCTATTCCTTTATCTGAAATTCTCACCAATGATATACATAAGTATTTCTATCTTTATTTTCTGTCTATTTATTATTTATTTTCGAAAACTTCAAAATCAATTATTATCCGCCTGACTGAGATTTACAAGATGACCATAGCTTGCTTCATACCAACAATCTCCGTGGGATCGACCCTTACTCACGTAAGGTTTTATTACTTGGACGACCCAGTGCACTTGCTGGTTAGTTGTATCGAAGTTGTGAATGAAAAACGATTTATTAAGACGTGCGTACAGAGTTTTTGGCGCCGTTGCCTGAGATCACAATTTCGTGCACCATCCTTCTTTCTGTGAATTTTATCTATTCTCCTAAGTTGTACTCTGTTTTATCTTTTTCAGGATGCCTCGCAAAGGAAAGGAGAAAGCCAATCCTTTGGCTCATCCTCCTCTTGCGCCGCTGAGTACCCAACCAGATACATTCATCAATCAGGAAGCCCAAGAACAGTACAAAAAAACTAGAAAAGCGAGCCTTCCACTATGAGAGGAAGTTGAACTTACCGGAGAAATATTGAAGAGAGAACTTTTGCGTGGTCTAGAAATTCGCAGATAAATTCTCGTTGCAGGTATAGCTTCTAAACCAACAAAAGTCCTTTCTTACAAATGTTTTGGTTGTCACAAGTAACAAACCCCTTTTAAAATTGATAACCAAAGTATTTAAACCTCGGGTCGTCTTCTCAAGGAACTGCAGGGAGGTGTTCTTATTACTGGTTATGAGTTTTGTAAATTGGGGGTTTTGAAAGTAAGGAACGAATAATTTAAATGACAAGTAAAATAAATAAATAACTGTAAAATAAACTCTTGGCAAGGTATGAGAATTTGGAAGTCCTATCCTAGTTATCCTTATCAATGGTGATGAGAATTGAGTCTTAATCCCACTTAGTTAGCCTTTACTAAAGCAAAGGAAAGTCAAGTGGACCAATTAGTTTGATCCTCAGGTCCTAGTCAATTCCTAAGAAAGGACTAGAGTTATTGGAGTTTAATTCAATTGGAAAAAATAACAATTATCAGTCACGATGAGTTTGACAACTCAAGAGTTACCAATTAATCAACTAAATCCAAAAAGAAGAAAATATAAATTATTAATAGAAATAAATGAAAGCAATCATAATTCTGAAATACCTCAAATTATATTAAATAGAAAACCAAATCTAAACATGAATGGTTCGTAAGCCAATTTGGCAACAAAAGTAATTAAAGGAAAGCATTAAAGTATCTGAAAATAAGAGAGAAATATAAAGTAAAGAAATGTTGAACCTGATAAGGAGTTGGAATACTAAATTGAAATAATAAGAAATCCTAATCCTAAAACCTAAGAGAGAGGAGGGAACCTCTCTCTCTAAAAACTACATCTAAACTATAAAAAGTGAATAATTTTAGAGCTCTCCCTCAATGGATGCATTCCCCCACTTTATAACCTCTAATCTGTGCCTTCTGGACTTGGATCTGGGCCAAAAAGGGATTCAGAAATCGCTGGGAGCATTTTCTGTAATTTCTGGTGCGTGGCGTCTGTCACGCATCCACGTGGGTCACGCGGTCGCGTCATCTGGAGTTTTCCTTGTCACGCGTTCGCTTCGGTCATGCGTACGCGTCATCTGTGTTCTGCTCATGGCACGCGTCCGCGTCAATCACGCATTCACATCGCTATCTTTTCACGCTAAGCATGCGGCCGCGTCGTCCATGCGTTCGAGTCGCTGCCAGTTTCTTCAAAAACTCCATTTTGTGCTTTCCTTCCATTTTTGTATGTTTCTTTTCCATCCTTTAAGTCATTCATGCCTTAGAAGATCTGAAACTTCTCAACACACAAATCACTGCATCGAATGGTAATAAAGGGTGATTAAAATAAATAATTTCAAAGCATAGGAAGCATGTATTTCACATATATCACATAATAAGGAAGGAAAAGTAAAACCATGCAATTTACATGAATAAGTAGGTGAAGGATTGAATAAATCTCTTGAATTGAGCACAATATATATCATAAAATATGGGTTTATCAACCTCCCCACACTTAAACAATAGCATGTCCTCATGCTAATCCAAGATAAAGAATAAGGTAAGGTTAAAGTGGTGGAATCTCATGCAATGCTATCTATTCTAAATGTAACTACCTAAATGCATCATGCAATTCTAATTGTTATTCACTTGTATATGAAACTTACATATAGTTAAATTAATTCACATTCTCAAGGAATCATATATGCATAGCCAAACCCTAGATAATGTTAAAGCACTTTTACAATTGAGATGGGTAAAAATATTTTTCAAACTTGCAAGACAATTAACAATTAAAACAGAGATATATGGTGATGAGCTATTGAACCCTCACTGGATTTTGTGTTTACTCTCTAGTCACTCAGTGTTTATTGGGTTAATCACTCTATTCTTCTTTTTATCCTTACTTCCTATAACTTTGTTCTTCATCTAACCAATCAACAATTATAGAATACAGACATACAAAAATTATGAGGTCTTTTTCAAGGTTGTAATGGGGCCAAGGTAAAGGTAAGGGTGTATGTATAAGGCTAAGTGAGCTAATAAGTGAATCCTTGATTAGTCTAAGATCTCACCTAATATACACATTTTGCAGTTCAAAGTTTCTTAACCTTTTTGCCCAACTTTTCTCACTTTGTGTTGCAAGCTCATGCATTAACTTTAAATGTGCATTGATTCTTTGTATTTTGCAATTGGGAAATTTTTTTTATCCCCTTAATTAAATACCGAAAATAAAATATATATATATATATATATATATATATATATATATTTTTTAATGCACATGATAATTCAATTGTTTTTATTTCACATGAGCATGCTTCCCAAATTTTTTTATTTTGAAACATCTTTATTCTTTTTAACTTTCTACCTTTGTTTCTATCATCCATGTTCCCATAAAGTTCCCCACACTTAAACGATACACAATTTCTCTCTTAAGCTAACCAACGATTCAACTTGGGATTTTATCTTGTTTTTCTGCTTAAGGCTAGTAATGTGGTTTATAGAACAAGATGGGTTTAAAAGCTCAAGGGGGCTAACAAGGGTGATGTAAAAGGTAGGCTAATTTGGGATAAGTGAGCAAATTTTTCAAGCAATGGCCTCAATCATCTCTTAGTATGTATCTATATTCTATATTGAACATATAGATTAAAACAAAGCAAAGAACATCGGAATAAAAAGAAGGGCAAAACACACAGGAATAAAAATTATGGTTTGAATGTAACCATACAATTAAGCTCAAAACTCACAGGCTGTATGTTCTCTAGCTCAAAAATCAGATATCAGTTATATATGTCATGCAAGTAGAAATTAAGAGTTCCCATTATTCTCAATGTAAAATTTTTTTTTGGGTGGCTTTAAAGTTTTAGTGTTCCTCCTTGATGAAATGTTGTTAACTAACTAACATGTTATGTTCTATATACAAGGTGTGTGGATTGTTTTTGATTATGTTAAAGTCTCTAGTTTACTTCTTTTTTATTTTCAATTTAAACCAAACTATCATATGCTAAAAGGGTAAACTATACTAATTAATCCACATATTCTATAACTAATAAGTTTAGAATTGCAAACTAAACTAAATGGCTAAAATATGAACTAAAGTACAAAATGCAGAAAATAGAGTAAAAACACATGAAAAGAATAATGTATAAGTACTGAAAGATAAAAATAAAAATAAAGATAAAAATACAGAAAAATAACCAAAATAAAATAAATGAGTCTGTAATGGTTCACCAAAAAAATACGCCAGAGATGGCGACCTCCCCACACTTAAAATAAAGCATCGTCATCGATGCTCACTCAAGCTGGGTGTGAAGGAATGTCATCACTGGAAGGATGGGCTGCTGAAGTCTCTGTGGTGGCCTGAGGATCTCCAGACTGGATGAGCGTAGGAGGATCTGTCTATTGTAGAAGAGGCTCTGACTGGATAGAAATCTCTAGATCTGTGGCCTGAATCTGGTGTGGCACCTCCTGCTGTGGTGCAGCCTACTCCGGTCCTGCCTGTGTAGCCTGGGTAGGTGTCTCCTCCTCGTGATCGTCCTCCTCCACCTCAGATGTATCAGAAGGGGTGTCAGGCTCGGAGGGGATGTCGCCGCCAGATCGGATCATCAATTTGACGTGCTCATAGCGTTGCTTATTGCGACGCTCCATACGATCCAAGCGGGCGAAGAGTCGATGCACCAAATGGTAGATAGGCTCAGGAGCAGCTGGAGGTGCAGTGGGTGGGGCTGGTGCAGCAGTGGAAGAAGAGGGGGCAGCTGAAGGTGTGGCTGTATCATCAGAAGAAGTAAAGAATGGAGGTCTGTAGCCTAAAGCCAGAAAGTTCCTGCTGTGAGGAATGATCTTCTTGCAGTCCGCAACAGGTGGCTTCTCATCAGCATCCTCCCAAGGCACGTCAGCTCGACGGCCTAGCTGGGTGACCATATAGTGCCGGATGAAATGAGGCAGATACAGGTCCTTACCCTCCAGCACACACCATAGAAGGATGATCATAGTGGCAGGCAGCTCTGTCTCATGAGCGCTCGGCATAATAAAGTTACTCAGGATCTGGTGCCAGAGCCGAGCCTCATCATTCAAGTATATTCACTTGATTCCTTTAGGCATGGTGGTGTTCTTACCCATGACCCATGGGACAGTAGGGTCAAGGGCTATCCTCTCCTTGACAGCATCCCAGTCAAATCGCATAAAGCGCATGTCCTCTTCAGCCTTTTGGTAACCGTCCGGCTGATCGGACTTAGGCTGAAGGCGCAGAATATCCTCAATGGCTTCCTCAGTTACCAATATCTATTTCCCTCTGAGGTGCACTGCATCCAGGGAAGTCTTGAAATAGTTGCAGTAAAACTCTCTTACCCAAGAAGCATTGACCTCAGTCAAATTTCTCTCCAAGAAGAACCAGCCTCTTTGTTTGATCTGATCGGAGGTGTACTGCTGTAGTTCTTCTCGAATTTTCAAAGTCCTCTCCAGGTACAGATTTCTAGAGGTGGCAAACATGGGATACTTCAACTCACAGTATCGGTTTGCAAACTTAATGGGATCATTGGCAGGGAGGAGCTGGTCAGCCTTCTCCTGTGGGGTAAAGTGCTTTTTCCGCTAGGAGTCATCATGCATGATGTCCAGGATGGACATAGAGGATTCACCTCTTTTCTGCTTGCCAGTTGTTGCCTTTCCTTTTCCCTTTCATTGAGGGTCAGACATCCTGAAAAACAAAAATCTAGGATATAATAAAAGCAGGAAAATAAGTAGGCAAATAACAAGATAAGCACATAGTGGCAAAGGAGTAGTAGAATAATGAAATGAGTTGAATAATTGTGCATTTTGGAGTGTTTTGGAGTTAAAAAGTTGAGATGAGAAATTACAATCCAAAATATGTTATAAGTAAAATACCTGTTACTTAGGAAAAATAATAATCATCCCATGAAGTAAAAAGTTGAAGGAGTTAGTTAAAAAGCAAAGAGGTAAGTTTAGCAAGTTAAAAGTGGTTAAATTTGAAAAAGAGGTTAGAAATCGGAAATCAGTGAGTTAGTAAAAAGAAACTTGAAGTAAGTGGCATTGAGAATCGGTTTCTAAGTAACAAGAATTTCACAATTTTTTAAAAAAAAGTCAACTCATATTCAAGCAAGGAAATCAGGTTGTTGATGATTCATATAGATATAGAAAAAAGTAAAACTGAATCATCAAAAGTGCAATTTATTAACCAGGAAACGAAAGGAATGAGAATGCTGGCCCGTGCATTCATGAAGTGATTTAGAAAAGCTAAGGAATGCCAAATTCAAATTGCCAAAACCAAAACAAGAATGAAAATCAAAACAATTTATAGAAAATTGGGCAGCATTCCGGCTAAAATTGGATGTTCTCGGGTAATAAACAGTAAGCAGAATAGTTCATATAAATTAAAATAAAGCTGCAAATAGACATAAATAATATGATCATGAAAGAGCAGTCTCAATAGCAGCATGAGCAGTAAGAAAATCATATGAACAATACTAACATCACAGGCAGAACAGAATTGCAGAATATGTAAAACAAACAGCAAGTACAGCGCAATTATCAGGCCTAAATCCACTAACCACATCCTAGCTACCTAACCACCTAGAATCCACTACAAACATGCATCTCTAACTAGCCTAAATTCAAACATAAACTGAAAAAAATGCAACTAACTACGAATGAAGGAAAAATGGCGTTCGGCGGAACCTGGTAGGCGTATGAATGAAAGTAGGGAACAGAGAGATGGCGGGGGTGTGGTGGTAGTAGCGGGAACGCGGTGGTGAACCGTGGTGGCGGCAGGGATGGTTTGGTGGTGCTGGGTTAGGGTTGGGGTACAGGGAGGGGAAGGGGGGTTCGAGGGTTGTGCGGCAGAGGGTGGTTGTGATGGTGGGAGGTGGTGCTGGGGGCGGGTGCTGGTGGTTCGCGATAGGGGGC
>NC_029793.2:104520908-104524118 GCF_000816755.2 Arachis ipaensis
GGTGGCCGCGGTGGTGGCAGCGGTCGTGGAGGGAAGAAGAGAAGAGAAAGAGAAGAAAGTGAGGGAAGAAAGAAAGCGGGGTGGTGACGTCGCGGTCGTAGCTGGGTGGTCGACGGTGGTGCGGCCGGTGGAGGTGGTTGGGGTGGTGGTGATGGGCGCAGGGGAGGGTTGCAGAGAAGAAAGGAAGAAGAAGGAGAATGGGGGGCGCGACGGGTAGGGTTTCGCGTCACTGGGGATTAGTGAATTTGAATCCACGCGAACGAGTGGGGCACGCGGTCGCGTGGCTAGGGTGGAGTGGGGTTGACGCGATCGCTTGGAATGGGTATAAGGATGAATGACGCGGTCGCGTGAGGCACGCGATTGCATCGCTGGAAATTGTGCTAAACGCACGATTCCAGCGTCGTTTCAGCGCAACTCTCTGTCTCCATTGGGGTGCCACAATATCCTCGCGACGCGAACGCGTCGCTCACGCTTTTGCGTGGGATGGATGTTTCGTAGGTGACGCGGTCACGTCAGGGACGCGAACGCGTGGGCTGTTTTGTGCTAAATGCACACCAGCCGAACGATTCCAGCCCAGATTTCTGGGCGTTTGATTTTTACGCCGATTTCCAGATCACACGTTCGTGTGATTGACGCAGACGCGTGGGGGGTAGTTTCATAACTGATGCGAGCGCGTGAGCAATGCGGTCGCGTCGCACACGCTACCTTTTTTTATGCAATTATGCAATTTTGCAATTATGCAGATATGCAGTATACAATGTTAATGAATAATATTCAGGTTCAATCAAAAATAATATAATATAAAAATAAACAACATGAAATAAGACTGAAAAAGAAACGACCATACCATGGTGGGTTGTCTCCCACCTAGCACTTTTAGTTAAAGTCCTTAAGTTGGACATTGGATGAGCTTCCTGTTATGGTGGCTTATGCTTAAATTCATCCAGAAATCTCCACCAATGTTTGGAATGCCAACAACCTCCGGGGTCCCAAACTAGGCATGTAAAGCTTCTGAGCAGCTTCACACAGATTTTCAGGTTTCCGGGGTGACGAATATCAGAATATTTTCCAGGATCCTAAACTTTGCTTTTAAATCCGCCTTTGTCTTGATCTATATTTTTCCATCCGGGCGGTTTAGAAATTAGATTCTCACCAAGATGACCAAACGTTTTCCGAGATCCATTCAATTGAACATGATACCAATCCGTGCACTTCGAGTTGAAGCGTGGAACCTTATTGAACCTTGTGCACCAGCTCTGAGTACGAGCCATTTCCCTCTTACTCTGAAAGCCACAGAGAGCTCTAAGCTGGCCATCTGTTTCAAGCAAACCATATTCAAGTGGGAAAATAAAGTTAAAGGTTAAGGATTGTACCCACTTGAAGCTTGTATTGGGTGGTAATGGCCTTGGGATAGGTGTTTCCAGTGGTTCTGTAAGTTCTACTCCCTTGTAATCTTCTGCGAATTCCTCCACTTCCTTGCAAACTTCTTCAAATGCAACCACGTCTTGATCAAAGTCTTCGACATCTTCCGCATCACTCAAGTCATAAGTTGGAGGTTGAGAAAAATCTACCTCGACATCATCTTCGTATTCACTTGGATAAGGTTCTTCAATCTCAGAGAATTCACTTGCGAATGCAAGTTCATTACTAGGAGAACTTGACTTGAGACTATCATCATCAAGGAAACTTGCGTCTTGGGTTATTCCGTCTAGTTCTTCATAAAATACCTGCTTTGGGGGTCGTGCACTATCCTCCTTAGCATCAATTGTAATGTCCTTGACGGAATTTTTCACAACTCTGGATTCCCATGAAGGTTCAGCATCTCCTAAATCTTCGACCAGTACTTCTTCTTCTTGGATAATTTGAGCTTCTTCCAATTGTTCCAAAACAAAGTTATGCTCATTACTGCCCATTGGGGTTTCTAGTGTCTCCTTCATGCTACGTTTGTCATTAGATTCTCCACATAAAGCTATTGGAGTTCCTTGAGTGTCTAAACGTCTGGAAGATAATTGATATATTGCTTGCTCCAGCTGATGAAGGGTTGTATGAAGTTGATCTACTGTTTCCTTGAGGCGAGCCTGTGATTCTCGAGGTGATGGATTTGGACATGGTACATAGGGAAGTGGTGGTGTTTGGTAGTAATTGGATTGGAATTTGGGTAAATAAAGATCGTATGATGGTGAATGGTGAAAAGGAGCTTGTGAGTGTGGTGGTTCAAAGTTATGTTGAGAGGATGGTCTATAGGCACAGGGTGGGGCTTGTTGGTAGTTACAAGGTTGTCCACTGATGAGCGGATAATTTATACGCTTTTTGGCATTGTTTCTACATAGTTTTTAGTATATTTTTATTAGTTTTTAATTACAAATCACATTTCTGGACTTTACTATGAGTTTTTTTGTTTTTCTATGATTTCAGGTATTTTCTGGCTGAAATTGAGGGACCTGAGCAAAAATCAGATTCAGAGGTTGAAGAAGGACTGCAGATGCTGTTGGATTCTGACCTCCCTGCACTCAAAGTGGATTTTCTAAAGTTACAGAACTCCAAATGGCGCGCTTCTAAATGCGTTGGAAAATAGACATCCAGGGCTTTCCAGAAATATATAATAGTTCATACTTTGAATAAGGATTGATGACGTAAACTGGCATTCAACGCCAGTTCCATGCTGCAATCTGGCATTCAGCGCCAGAAACAAGTTGCAAAGTGGAGTTCAACGCCAGAAACACGTTACAAACTAGCGTTCAACTCCAAGAATGATCTCTCCATGTGTAAACTTCAAGCTCAGCACAAGCACACACAGAGTGGGCCCCAGAAGTGGATTTCTGCATCATTTACTCATTTATGTAAACCCTAGTAACTAGTTTAGTATAAATAGAACTTTTTACAATCATGTTAGGGGATCTTTGATTAGTTTTATGCTATCTTAGACTTTTGTGAGGGCTGGCCATTCGGCCATGCCTGAACCTTTCACTTATGTATTTTTCAACAGTAGAGTTTCTACACACCATAGATTAAGGTGTGGAGCTCTGCTGTTCCTCAAAGATTAATGCAAAGTACTACTGTTTTTCTATTCAATTCAACTTATTCCACATCTAAGATATTCATTCGCACTTCAATATGATGGATGTGATGATCATGACAGTCATCATCATTCTCAACTTATGAACGCGTGCCTGACAACCACTTCCGCTGTACCTTAGATTGAATGGATGT
>NC_029793.2:104525117-104525257 GCF_000816755.2 Arachis ipaensis
TGATGGATGTGATGATCGTGACAGTCATCATCATTCTTAACTGCGTGCCGCGTGCCTGACAACCACTTCCGTTCTACCTTCGATTGAATGGATATCTCTTGGATATCTAATACAGGGGACTGAGTCCGAGCGTCTTCGTG
>NC_029793.2:104525363-104527755 GCF_000816755.2 Arachis ipaensis
AGATGATTAGCCATGCAGTGACAGCGCATTGGACCATTTTCACAGGAGGATGGGATGTAGCCATTGACAACGGTGATGCCCTACATAAAGCTTGCCATGGAAAGGAGTAGGAAGTATTGGATGAAGACAGCAGGAAAGCAGAGATCAGAGGAACGAAAGCATCTCTATACGCTTATCTGAAATTCTCACCAATGAATTCCATAAGTACCACTATCCTATTTTATATTTTATTTAATTTTCATCCACTATAATTTCTTAATACAATTTAATCCGCCTGACTGAGATTTACAAGGTGACCATAGCTTGGTTCAAGCCGACAATCTCCGTGGGATCGACCCTTACTCACGTAAGGTTTATTACTTGGACGACCCAGTGCACTTACTGGTTAGTTGTACGAAGTTGTGAAACAGATATAAGATCATGAACGTGCGTATTGAGTTTTTAGCGCCGTTACCAAGGAATGGAATGATCACTATTTCGCACACCAAGTTTTTGGCGCCGTTGCCGGGGACTTATTTCACATTTGTTTCCAGATACAACAGTGCCATGTTTTTGATCCGGCAACAACACCAAGTTTTTGGCGCCGTTGCCGGGGATTGTTCGAGTTTGGACAACTGACGGTTCATCTTGTTGCTCAGATTAGGTAACTTTATTTTAATCTTAACCTTTTTGTTTTTATTTCTTAAATCTCGAAAAATACAAAAAAATTCTTCAAAAATCTTTCAAAAAAAAATTTTTCCTTTGTTTTTGAAAATTATTTTAAAATTTTTAAGAATGAATTCTAAAGTTTCAAAATGGTATGCTGAAGTTTGGCTGGCCATCAAGCTTTAGACTAACCTGGTATGATTCCTGGAATCTTGATTGAGGACTTTGAATTCATTGCTTCCTTTTCCCTATAGGTTTTCAAAAAAAAAATTAAAAATATACAAAAATCTAAAAAAATTAATAAAATTATAAAATAAAAAATATTTTTGATGTTTCTTGTTTGAGTCTAGAGTCAATTTTTAAGTTGGTGTCAATTGCATTTTTTCTAAAAAATTTATGCATTTTTTGAAAATTCATGCATTCATAGTGTTCTTCATGATCTTCAAGTTGTTCTTGTAAGTCTTCTTGTTTGATCTTGACATTTTCTTGTTTTGTGTCTTTTCTTGTTTTTCATATGCATTTTCAATTTGTTATTGTCTAATTATTGAAAATTTCTAAGTTTGGTGTCTTGCATATTTTTCTTTTCTTAAAAAAATTTTCAAAAATAAGTCTTGATATTCATCTTGACATTCAAAGTGTTCTTGGTGTTCATCTTGACATTCATAGTGTTCTTGCATGCATTCTTTGTTTTGATCCAAAAAGAAAAGAGAAAAACACAAAAATGACGTTTTATTTTTTTTCTTTCTTCATTAAAAATTCAAAAATATCTTTCCTTTTTTCTTCTCATCAAATTCGAAAATTTGAGTTAACTTTTTCAAAAAAAAATTTTAAAATCAAGTTGTTTCTTATGAGTCAAATCAAATTTTCAATTTAAAAATTCTATCTTTTTCAAATCTTTTTCAAAATTTCTTTCTAATATTTTCGAAAATTTTTCAAATTAATTTTCAAAAATCTTTTTTTTAGCTCATGATTTTCGAATTAGTTACTAACATTTAATGTGATTGATTCAAAAATATTAAGTTGTTACTTGCCTAGTAAGAAAGGTTCAATCTTTAAATTTTAAAATCATATCTTTTTGTTTCTTCTTAGTCAAGTAATCAACTTTAATTTTAAAAATCAAATCTTTTTAAATTTCTTTTTCAAATCTTTTTCAAAATAAGTTTCAATCAATCATATCTTTTTGTTTCAATCATATCTTTTTCAAATTTCAATCTTATCTTTTCAAAATTTGATTTTCAAAATCTCTTTCCATTAACCACTTAACTTTTTATTTGATTCTTATCTTTTTCAAAACCACCTAACTACTCTTCCCTCTCTAATTTTCGAAAATACCTCCCTCTTTTTCAAAAATTCTTTTTAATTAATTAATTGTTTTAAATTTTAATTTTAATTCTATTTCCCCTTTAATTTTCGAAAATCATCAACTCCTTTTCAAAAATTATTTTCGAAAACTTCTCTCTCTCATCTTCTTCTATTTATTTAATTACTTACTAACACTTCTCTTCATCTCATATCTCTGCTCCTATCCTCACCCTTGTGTTTGGATTATCCATTCTTCTTCACTCTTATTCCCTTTCTTCTTCTACTAACAATAAGGAACCTCTTTACTGTAACATAGAGGATTCCTCTTCTTTTTTTGTTCTCTTCTCTTTCATATGAGCAGGAACAAGGAAAAGGGCATTCTTGTTGAAGCTGATCCAGAACCTGAAAGGACTCTGAAGAGGAAACTAAGAAAAGCTAAAATACA
>NC_029793.2:104533961-104534969 GCF_000816755.2 Arachis ipaensis
TATTTCCCCTTTAATTTTCGAAAATCATCAACTCCTTTTCAAAAATTATTTTCGAAAACTTCTCTCTCTCATCTTCTTCTATTTATTTAATTACTTACTAACACTTCTCTTCATCTCATATCTCTGCTCCTATCCTCACCCTTGTGTTTGGATTATCCATTCTTCTTCACTCTTATTCCCTTTCTTCTTCTACTAACAATAAGGAACCTCTTTACTGTAACATAGAGGATTCCTCTTCTTTTTTTGTTCTCTTCTCTTTCATATGAGCAGGAACAAGGAAAAGGGCATTCTTGTTGAAGCTGATCCAGAACCTGAAAGGCCTCTGAAGAGGAAACTAAGAGAAGCTAAATTACAACAATCCAGAGACAACCTTACTGAAATTTTCGAACAAGAAAAGGAGATGGCAGCCGAACCTAACAACAATAATATAAGGAGGATACTTGGTGACTTTACTACACCTAATTCCAATTTACATGGAAGAAGCATCTCCATTCCTGCCATTGGAGCAAACAATTTTGAGCTGAAACCTCAATTAGTTTCTCTGATGCAGCAGAACTGCAAGTTTTGTTGACTTCCATCCGAAGATCCTTTTCAGTTCTTAACTAAATTCTTGCAGATCTGTGATACTGTTAAGACCAATGGGGTTGATCCCAAGGTCTACAAGCTTATGCTTTTCCCGTTTGCTGTAAGAGACAGAACTAGAGTGTGGTTAGACTCTCAATCCAAAGATAGCCTGAACTCTTGGGATAAGCTGGTCACGACTTTCTTAGCCAAGTTCTTTCCTCCTTAAAAGCTGAGTAAGCTTAGAGTTGATGTTCAAACCTTCAGACAGAAAGAAGCTGAATCCCTTTATGAAGCTTGGGAGAGATATAAGCAACTGACCAAAAAGTGTCCTTCTGACATGCTTTCAGAATGGACCATCCTGGATATATTCTATGATGGTCTGTCTGAATTAGCTAAGATGTTATTGGATACTTCTGTAGGTGGATCCATTCACCTAAAGAAAAC
>NC_029793.2:104535921-104539529 GCF_000816755.2 Arachis ipaensis
AATGGAATGCAAGCTGCATCCAATAGTACTCAAGAGGCATCTTCTGAGGAAGAAGCTTATGATCCTGAGAACCCTGCAATAGCAGAGGTGAATTACATAGGTGAACCCTATGGAAATACCTATAATCCCTCATGGAGAAATCACCCAAATCTCTCATGGAAGGATCAACAAAATCCTCAACAAGGCTTTAACAATGGTGGAAGAAACAGGTTTAATAGCAAGCCTTTTCCATCATCTACTCAGCGAAAGACAGAGAGTTCTGAGCAGGATCCATCTAGCTTAGCAAACATAGTCTCTGATCTATCTAAGGCCACTTTAAGTTTCATGAATGAAACAAGGTCTTCCATTAGAAATCTGGAAGCACAAGTGGGCCAGCTGAGTAAAAGGATCACCGAAATCCCTCCTAGTACTCTCCCAAGCAATACAGAAGAAAATCCAAAAGGAGAGTACAAGGCCATTGAATTAATCATTATGGCCGAACCTACAAGGGAGGGAGAGGACATGAACCCCAGTGAGTAAGACCTCCTGGGACGTCCAGTGATCAATAAGGAGTTTCCCTCTGAGGAACCAAAGGAATCTGAGATTCATCTAGAGACCATAGAGATTCCATTGAACCTCCTTATGCCATTCATGAGCTCTGATGAGTATTCTTCCTCTGAAGAGAGTGAAGATGTTACTGAAGAGCAAGTTACCAAGTACCTTGGTGCAATCATGAAGCTGAATGCCAAATTATTTGGTAATGGGACTTGGGAAGAAGAACCTCCCTTGCTCACCAATGAACTAAGTGATCTGGATCAACTGACATTGCCTCAGAAGAAACAGGATCCTGGAAAGTTCTTAATACCTTGTACCATAGGCACTATGACCTTTGAGAAGGCTCTATATGACCTTGGGTCAGGGATAAACCTCATGCCCCTCTCTGTAATGGAGAAACTGGGAATCTTTGAGGTACAAGCTGCCAGAATCTCACTAGAGATGGCAGACAACTCAAGAAAGCAGGCTTATGGACTAGTAGAGGACATGTTAGTAAAGGTTGAAGACCTTTACATCCCTGCTGATTTCATAATCCTAGATACTGGGAAGGAGGAGGATGAATCCATCATCCTAGGAAGACCCTTCCTAGCCACAGTAAGAGTTGTGATTGATGTAGACAGAGGAAAATTGATCCTTCAACTAAATGAGGATAACCTTGTGTTTAAAACTCAACGATCTCCTTCTGTAACCATGGAGAGGAAGCATGAAAAGCTTCTCTCACTGCAGAGTCAACCAAAGCCCCCACAGTCAAACTCCAAGTTTGGTGTTGGGAGGCCACAACCAAACTCTAAGTTTGGTGTTGAACCCCCACAACCAAACTCTAAGTTTGGTGTTGGGAGGTTCCAACCTTGCTCTGATTATCTGTGAGGCTCCATGAGAGCCCACTGTCAAGCTATTGACATTAAAGAAGCGCTTGTTGGGAGGCAATCCAATGTTATTTAATCATTTTTATTTTATTTTCTCTTTGTTATTTCATGTTTTATTAGGTTGATGATCATGTGGAGTTACAAAAACTACTGAAAAATAAAAAAACAGAATGAAAAACAGCATTGAAAACAGAACACCCTAGAGGAAGGGCTTACTGGCGTTTAAACGCCAGTAAGGAGCATCTGGCTGGCGTTTAATGCCAGAACAGAGCATGAAACTGGCGTTAAACGCCAGAAACAAGCAGCATTCTGGCGTTTAAATGCCAGGAATGCACCCCAAAGGAAAACTGGCGTTCAACGTCAGAAACATGCTGCAGACTGGCGTTGAACGCCCAAAACAAGCATGGAAGTGGCGTTTAACGCCAGAAACATGCTGCAGTCTGGCGTTAAACACCAGGATTGCATATATAGGGCGTTTTACACGCCTCAAAGGTGAAGGGATGAGAAATCCTCAAACACCTCAGGATCTGTGGACCCCACAGGATCTCCACTTACCTTTCTTCTCTCCTCTTCACACCTTTTCATATCACTCTTCCCCAAATACCCCTCACCTACTCTTCTCCAAATACCCCTCACCAATCAACTCAATCCCTCTTTCCCATCACCTCTTCACCACTCACATCCATATCTTCTTCTTCTTCTTCTATTCTTTCTTCTTTTGCTCGAGGGCAAGCAACATTCTAAGTTTAGTGTGGTAAAAGCATAGCTTTTTTTGTTTTTCCATAACTATTGATGGCACCTAAGGCCAGAGAAACCTCTAGAAAGAGGAAAGGAAAGACAAAAGCTTCCACCTCCAAGTTATAGGAGATGGAGAGATTCATCTAAAGGGTCTATAGCTCAGTGGTAGAACATTTGACTGCAAATCAAGAGATCCCTGAGATACCTCAGGGGATACATTTTCCTCCACACAATTATTGGGAGCAACTAAGGGTGGAACATCAAGAGTACTCCATCATCCTCCATGAAATTAGAGAAGATCAAAGAGCTATGAGGGAGGAGCAAGAAAGACAAGGAAGAGACATAGAGGAGCTCAAAAGCACCATTGGTTCTTCAAGAAGAGGAAGACGCCACCCTCACTAAGGTGGAACTAGGAGAATCAATAACACTATCTGAACTCTGAGTTCCTATAGATGCCAATCATTTTGAACTTCAATGGATAAAGTGATATGCCAAAACTATTCAAGAGGCAAAAAGCTACAAGTCCCGCTCATCTGATTAGAGCTATGTTTCATTGATAGTTTGGAATTTATAGTATATTCTCTTCTTTTTATCCTATTTTATTTTTAGTTACTTGGGGACAAGCAACAATTTAAGTTTGGTGTTGTTATGAGCGGATAATTTATATGCTTTTTGGCATTGTTTCTACATAGTTTTCAGTATGATTTAGTTAGTTTTTAGTATATTTTTATTAGTTTTTAATTAATAATCACATTTCTAGACTTTACTATGAGTTTGTGTATTTTTCTGTGATTTTAAGTATTTTCTGGCTGAAATTGAGGGACCTGAGCAAAAATCAGATTCAGAGGTTGAAGAAGGACTGCAGATGCTGTTGGATTCTGACCTCTCTGCACTCAAAGTGGATTTTCTGGAGCTACAGAACTCCAAATGGCACGCTTCTAATTGCGTTCGAAAGTAAACATCCAGGCTTTCTAATAGTCCATACTTTGAATAAGGATTGACGACGTAAACTGGCGTTCAACGACAGTTCCATGCTGCAATCTGGCGTTCAGCGCCAGAAACAAGTTGCAAAGTGGAGTTCAACGCCAGAAACACGTTACAAACTGGCGTTCAACTCCAAGAATGACCTCTCCACGTGTAAACTTCAAGCTCAGACCAAGCACACACCAAGTGGGCCCCGGAAGTGGATTTCTGCATCATTTACTCATTTCTATAAACACTAGTAACTAGTTTAGTATAAATAGAACTTTTTACTATCATGTTAGGGGATCTTTGATTAGTTTTATGCTATCTTAGACTTTTGTGAGGGCTGGCCATTCGGCCATGCCTGAACCTTTTACTTATGTATTTTTTAACGGTAGAGTTTCTACACACCATAGATTAAGGTGTGGAGCTCTGCTGTTCCTCATAGATTAATGCAAAGTACTACTATTTTTCTATTCAATTCAATTTATTCCGCTTCTAAGATAT